>NC_084909.1:14428434-14728434 GCF_949316345.1 Pungitius pungitius | reverse complement strand
CAACTACGTTTTGACCCTTATTGTTACTTTTAAAGCTTTTGCAGAAGGGGAAAACAGCTAAAACGCACTGTATGAAGAGTGCTTGAGCTTACACTGTTTCCTTTAAGGAAATGACCTCTTTTCATCATTATCATCATGGTATGAAGGATTAGGCATAGTTTTAGAACCTGATTCACTCAACTATGTTTTGACCCTTATTGTTACTTTTAAAGCTTTTGCAGAAGGAGAAAACAGCTAAAATGCACTGTATGAAGAATGCTTGAGCTTACACTGTTTCTTTTAAGCAAATGACCTCTTTTCATCATTATCATCATGGTATGAAGGATTAGGCATAGTTTTAGAACCTGATTCACTCAACTACGTTTTGACCCTTATTGTTACTTTCAAAGCTTTTGCAGTAGGAGAAAACTTCTAAAACGGATTGTATGAAGAATGCTTGAGCTTACACTGTTTCCTTTAAGCAAATGACCTCTTTTCATCATTATCATCATGGTATGAAGGATTAGGCATAGTTTTAGAACCTGATTCACTCAACTACGTTTGACCCTTATTGTTACTTTTAAAGCTTTTGCAGTAGGAGAAAACTTCTAAAACGGATTGTATGAAAAATGCTTGAGCTTACACTGTTTCCTTTAAGGAAATGACCTCTTTTCATCATTATCATCATGGTATGAAGGATTAGGCATAGTTTTAGAACCTGATTCACTCAACTACGTTTTGACCCTTATTGTTACTTTTAAAGCTTTTGCAGAAGGGGAAAACAGCTAAAACGCACTGTATGAAGAATGCTTGAGCTTACACTGTTTCTTTTAAGCAAATGACCTCTTTTCATCATTATCATCATGGTATGAAGGATTAGGCATAGTTTTAGAACCTGATTCACTCAACTACGTTTTGACCCTTATTGTTACTTTCAAAGCTTTTAAAGACGGAGAAAACAGCTAAAACGGACTGTATGATGAAATGCTTGAGCTTACACTGTTTTCTTTAAGGAAATAACCTGTTTTCATCATTATCATCATGGTATGAATGATTAGGCATAGTTTTAGAACCTGATTCACTCAACTACGTTTTGACCCTTATTGTTACTTTTAAAGCTTTTGCAGAAGGAGAAAACAGCTCAAATGCACTGTATGAAGAATGCTTGAGCTTACACTGTTTCTTTTAAGCAAATGACCTCTTTTCATCATTATCATCATGGTATGAAGGATTAGTCATAGTTTTAGAACCTGATTCACTCAACTACGTTTTGACCCTTATTGTTACTTTCAAAGCTTTTAAAGACGGAGAAAACAGCTAAAACGGACTGTATGATGAAATGCTTGAGCTTACACTGTTTTCTTTAAGGAAATAACCTGTTTTCATCATTATCATCATGGTATGAATGATTAGGCATAGTTTTAGAACCTGATTCACTCAACTACGTTTTGACCCTTATTGTTACTTTCAAAGCTTTTGCAGTAGGAGAAAACTTCTAAAACGGATTGTATGAAAAATGCTTGAGCTTACACTGTTTCCTTTAAGGAAATGACCTCTTTTCATCATTATCATCATGGTATGAAGGATTAGGCATAGTTTTAGAACCTGATTCACTCAACTACGTTTTGACCCTTATTGTTACTTTTAAAGCTTTTAAAGACGGAGAAAACAGCTAAAACGGACTGTATGATGAAATGCTTGAGCTTACACTGTTTTCTTTAAGGAAATAACCTGTTTTCATCATTATCATCATGGTATGAATGATTAGGCATAGTTTTAGAACCTGATTCACTCAACTACGTTTTGACCCTTATTGTTACTTTCAAAGCTTTTGCAGTAGGAGAAAACTTCTAAAACGGATTGTATGAAAAATGCTTGAGCTTACACTGTTTCCTTTAAGGAAATGACCTCTTTTCATCATTATCATCATGGTATGAAGGATTAGGCATAGTTTTAGAACCTGATTCACTCAACTACGTTTTGACCCTTATTGTTACTTTCAAAGCTTTTGCAGTAGGAGAAAACTTCTAAAACGGATTGTATGAAGAATGCTTGACCTTACACTGTTTCCTTTAAGCAAATGACCTCTTTTCATCATTATCATCATGGTATGAAGGATTAGGCATAGTTTTAGAACCTGATTCACTCAACTACGTTTTGACCCTTATTGTTACTTTCAAAGCTTTTGCAGTAGGAGAAAACTTCTAAAACGGATTGTATGAAGAATGCTTGACCTTACACTGTTTCCTTTAAGCAAATGACCTCTTTTCATCATTATCATCATGGTATGAAGGATTAGGCATAGTTTTAGAACCTGATTCACTCAACTACGTTTTGACCCTTATTGTTACTTTTAAAGCTTTTGCAGAAGGGGAAAACAGCTAAAACGCACTGTATGAAGAGTGCTTGAGCTTACACTGTTTCTTTTAAGCAAATGACCTCTTTTCATCATTATCATCATGGTATGAAGGATTAGGCATAGTTTTAGAACCTGATTCACTCAACTACGTTTTGACCCTTATTGTTACTTTCAAAGCTTTTAAAGACGGAGAAAACAGCTAAAACGGACTGTATGATGAAATGCTTGAGCTTACACTGTTTTCTTTAAGGAAATAACCTGTTTTCATCATTATCATCATGGTATGAATGATTAGGCATAGTTTTAGAACCTGATTCACTCAACTACGTTTTGACCCTTATTGTTACTTTTAAAGCTTTTGCAGAAGGAGAAAACAGCTCAAATGCACTGTATGAAGAATGCTTGAGCTTACACTGTTTCTTTTAAGCAAATGACCTCTTTTCATCATTATCATCATGGTATGAAGGATTAGGCATAGTTTTAGAACCTGATTCACTCAACTACGTTTTGACCCTTATTGTTACTTTCAAAGCTTTTAAAGACGGAGAAAACAGCTAAAACGGACTGTATGATGAAATGCTTGAGCTTACACTGTTTTCTTTAAGGAAATAACCTGTTTTCATCATTATCATCATGGTATGAATGATTAGGCATAGTTTTAGAACCTGATTCACTCAACTACGTTTTGACCCTTATTGTTACTTTCAAAGCTTTTGCAGTAGGAGAAAACTTCTAAAACGGATTGTATGAAAAATGCTTGAGCTTACACTGTTTCCTTTAAGGAAATGACCTCTTTTCATCATTATCATCATGGTATGAAGGATTAGGCATAGTTTTAGAACCTGATTCACTCAACTACGTTTTGACCCTTATTGTTACTTTCAAAGCTTTTAAAGACAGAGAAAACAGCTAAAACGGACTGTATGATGAAATGCTTGAGCTTACACTGTTTTCTTTAAGGAAATAACCTGTTTTCATCATTATCATCATGGTATGAATGATTAGGCATAGTTTTAGAACCTGATTCACTCAACTACGTTTTGACCCTTATTGTTACTTTCAAAGCTTTTGCAGTAGGAGAAAACTTCTAAAACGGATTGTATGAAGAATGCTTGACCTTACACTGTTTCCTTTAAGCAAATGACCTCTTTTCATCATTATCATCATGGTATGAAGGATTAGGCATAGTTTTAGAACCTGATTCACTCAACTACGTTTTGACCCTTATTGTTACTTTTAAAGCTTTTGCAGAAGGGGAAAACAGCTAAAACGCACTGTATGAAGAGTGCTTGAGCTTACACTGTTTCCTTTAAGGAAATGACCTCTTTTCATCATTATCATCATGGTATGAAGGATTAGGCATAGTTTTAGAACCTGATTCACTCAACTATGTTTTGACCCTTATTGTTACTTTTAAAGCTTTTGCAGAAGGAGAAAACAGCTAAAATGCACTGTATGAAGAATGCTTGAGCTTACACTGTTTCTTTTAAGCAAATGACCTCTTTTCATCATTATCATCATGGTATGAAGGATTAGGCATAGTTTTAGAACCTGATTCACTCAACTACGTTTTGACCCTTATTGTTACTTTTAAAGCTTTTGCAGAAGGGGAAAACAGCTAAAACGCACTGTATGAAGAATGCTTGAGCTTACACTGTTTTTTAAGCAAATGACCTCTTTTCATCATTATCATCATGGTATGAAGGATTAGGCATAGTTTTAGAACCTGATTCACTCAACTACGTTTTGACCCTTATTGTTACTTTCAAAGCTTTTAAAGACGGAGAAAACAGCTAAAACGGACTGTATGATGAAATGCTTGAGCTTACACTGTTTTCTTTAAGGAAATAACCTGTTTTCATCATTATCATCATGGTATGAATGATTAGGCATAGTTTTAGAACCTGATTCACTCAACTACGTTTTGACCCTTATTGTTACTTTTAAAGCTTTTGCAGAAGGAGAAAACAGCTCAAATGCACTGTATGAAGAATGCTTGAGCTTACACTGTTTTTTAAGCAAATGACCTCTTTTCATCATTATCATCATGGTATGAAGGATTAGGCATAGTTTTAGAACCTGATTCACTCAACTACGTTTTGACCCTTATTGTTACTTTCAAAGCTTTTAAAGACGGAGAAAACAGCTAAAACGGACTGTATGATGAAATGCTTGAGCTTACACTGTTTTCTTTAAGGAAATAACCTGTTTTCATCATTATCATCATGGTATGAATGATTAGGCATAGTTTTAGAACCTGATTCACTCAACTACGTTTTGACCCTTATTGTTACTTTCAAAGCTTTTGCAGTAGGAGAAAACTTCTAAAACGGATTGTATGAAAAATGCTTGAGCTTACACTGTTTCCTTTAAGGAAATGACCTCTTTTCATCATTATCATCATGGTATGAAGGATTAGGCATAGTTTTAGAACCTGATTCACTCAACTACGTTTTGACCCTTATTGTTACTTTTAAAGCTTTTAAAGACGGAGAAAACAGCTAAAACGGACTGTATGATGAAATGCTTGAGCTTACACTGTTTTCTTTAAGGAAATAACCTGTTTTCATCATTATCATCATGGTATGAATGATTAGGCATAGTTTTAGAACCTGATTCACTCAACTACGTTTTGACCCTTATTGTTACTTTCAAAGCTTTTGCAGTAGGAGAAAACTTCTAAAACGGATTGTATGAAAAATGCTTGAGCTTACACTGTTTCCTTTAAGGAAATGACCTCTTTTCATCATTATCATCATGGTATGAAGGATTAGGCATAGTTTTAGAACCTGATTCACTCAACTACGTTTTGACCCTTATTGTTACTTTCAAAGCTTTTAAAGACGGAGAAAACAGCTAAAACGGACTGTATGATGAAATGCTTGAGCTTACACTGTTTTCTTTAAGGAAATAACCTGTTTTCATCATTATCATCATGGTATGAATGATTAGGCATAGTTTTAGAACCTGATTCACTCAACTACGTTTTGACCCTTATTGTTACTTTCAAAGCTTTTGCAGTAGGAGAAAACTTCTAAAACGGATTGTATGAAGAATGCTTGACCTTACACTGTTTCCTTTAAGCAAATGACCTCTTTTCATCATTATCATCATGGTATGAAGGATTAGGCATAGTTTTAGAACCTGATTCACTCAACTACGTTTTGACCCTTATTGTTACTTTTAAAGCTTTTGCAGAAGGGGAAAACAGCTAAAACGCACTGTATGAAGAGTGCTTGAGCTTACACTGTTTCCTTTAAGGAAATGACCTCTTTTCATCATTATCATCATGGTATGAAGGATTAGGCATAGTTTTAGAACCTGATTCACTCAACTATGTTTTGACCCTTATTGTTACTTTTAAAGCTTTTGCAGAAGGAGAAAACAGCTAAAACGCACTGTATGAAGAATGCTTGAGCTTACACTGTTTTTTAAGCAAATGACCTCTTTTCATCATTATCATCATGGTATGAAGGATTAGGCATAGTTTTAGAACCTGATTCACTCAACTACGTTTTGACCCTTATTGTTACTTTCAAAGCTTTTAAAGACGGAGAAAACAGCTAAAACGGACTGTATGATGAAATGCTTGAGCTTACACTGTTTTCTTTAAGGAAATAACCTGTTTTCATCATTATCATCATGGTATGAATGATTAGGCATAGTTTTAGAACCTGATTCACTCAACTACGTTTTGACCCTTATTGTTACTTTTAAAGCTTTTGCAGAAGGAGAAAACAGCTCAAATGCACTGTATGAAGAATGCTTGAGCTTACACTGTTTCTTTTAAGCAAATGACCTCTTTTCATCATTATCATCATGGTATGAAGGATTAGTCATAGTTTTAGAACCTGATTCACTCAACTACGTTTTGACCCTTATTGTTACTTTCAAAGCTTTTAAAGACGGAGAAAACAGCTAAAACGGACTGTATGATGAAATGCTTGAGCTTACACTGTTTTCTTTAAGGAAATAACCTGTTTTCATCATTATCATCATGGTATGAATGATTAGGCATAGTTTTAGAACCTGATTCACTCAACTACGTTTTGACCCTTATTGTTACTTTCAAAGCTTTTGCAGTAGGAGAAAACTTCTAAAACGGATTGTATGAAAAATGCTTGAGCTTACACTGTTTCCTTTAAGGAAATGACTTCTTTTCATCATTATCATCATGGTATGAAGGATTAGGCATAGTTTTAGAACCTGATTCACTCAACTACGTTTTGACCCTTATTGTTACTTTTAAAGCTTTTAAAGACGGAGAAAACAGCTAAAACGGACTGTATGATGAAATGCTTGAGCTTACACTGTTTTCTTTAAGGAAATAACCTGTTTTCATCATTATCATCATGGTATGAATGATTAGGCATAGTTTTAGAACCTGATTCACTCAACTACGTTTTGACCCTTATTGTTACTTTCAAAGCTTTTGCAGTAGGAGAAAACTTCTAAAACGGATTGTATGAAGAATGCTTGACCTTACACTGTTTCCTTTAAGCAAATGACCTCTTTTCATCATTATCATCATGGTATGAAGGATTAGGCATAGTTTTAGAACCTGATTCACTCAACTACGTTTTGACCCTTATTGTTACTTTCAAAGCTTTTAAAGACGGAGAAAACAGCTAAAACGGACTGTATGATGAAATGCTTGAGCTTACACTGTTTTCTTTAAGGAAATAACCTGTTTTCATCATTATCATCATGGTATGAATGATTAGGCATAGTTTTAGAACCTGATTCACTCAACTACGTTTTGACCCTTATTGTTACTTTCAAAGCTTTTGCAGTAGGAGAAAACTTCTAAAACGGATTGTATGAAGAATGCTTGACCTTACACTGTTTCCTTTAAGCAAATGACCTCTTTTCATCATTATCATCATGGTATGAAGGATTAGGCATAGTTTTAGAACCTGATTCACTCAACTACGTTTTGACCCTTATTGTTACTTTTAAAGCTTTTGCAGAAGGGGAAAACAGCTAAAACGCACTGTATGAAGAGTGCTTGAGCTTACACTGTTTCCTTTAAGGAAATGACCTCTTTTCATCATTATCATCATGGTATGAAGGATTAGGCATAGTTTTAGAACCTGATTCACTCAACTACGTTTTGACCCTTATTGTTACTTTTAAAGCTTTTGCAGAAGGGGAAAACAGCTAAAACGCACTGTATGAAGAATGCTTGAGCTTACACTGTTTCCTTTAAGGAAATGACCTCTTTTCATCATTATCATCATGGTATGAAGGATTAGGCATAGTTTTAGAACCTGATTCACTCAACTATGTTTTGACCCTTATTGTTACTTTTAAAGCTTTTGCAGAAGGAGAAAACAGCTAAAATGCACTGTATGAAGAATGCTTGAGCTTACACTGTTTCTTTTAAGCAAATGACCTCTTTTCATCATTATCATCATGGTATGAAGGATTAGGCATAGTTTTAGAACCTGATTCACTCAACTACGTTTTGACCCTTATTGTTACTTTCAAAGCTTTTGCAGTAGGAGAAAACTTCTAAAACGGATTGTATGAAGAATGCTTGACCTTACACTGTTTCCTTTAAGCAAATGACCTCTTTTCATCATTATCATCATGGTATGAAGGATTAGGCATAGTTTTAGAACCTGATTCACTCAACTACGTTTTGACCCTTATTGTTACTTTTAAAGCTTTTGCAGAAGGGAAAACAGCTAAAACGCACTGTATGAAGAGTGCTTGAGCTTACACTGTTTCTTTTAAGCAAATGACCTCTTTTCATCATTATCATCATGGTATGAAGGATTAGTCATAGTTTTAGAACCTGATTCACTCAACTACGTTTTGACCCTTATTGTTACTTTCAAAGCTTTTAAAGACGGAGAAAACAGCTAAAACGGACTGTATGATGAAATGCTTGAGCTTACACTGTTTTCTTTAAGGAAATAACCTGTTTTCATCATTATCATCATGGTATGAATGATTAGGCATAGTTTTAGAACCTGATTCACTCAACTACGTTTTGACCCTTATTGTTACTTTTAAAGCTTTTGCAGAAGGGGAAAACAGCTAAAACGCACTGTATGAAGAATGCTTGAGCTTACACTGTTTCTTTTAAGCAAATGACCTCTTTTCATCATTATCATCATGGTATGAAGGATTAGTCATAGTTTTAGAACCTGATTCACTCAACTACGTTTTGACCCTTATTGTTACTTTCAAAGCTTTTAAAGACGGAGAAAACAGCTAAAACGGACTGTATGATGAAATGCTTGAGCTTACACTGTTTTCTTTAAGGAAATAACCTGTTTTCATCATTATCATCATGGTATGAATGATTAGGCATAGTTTTAGAACCTGATTCACTCAACTACGTTTTGACCCTTATTGTTACTTTCAAAGCTTTTGCAGTAGGAGAAAACTTCTAAAACGGATTGTATGAAAAATGCTTGAGCTTACACTGTTTCCTTTAAGGAAATGACCTCTTTTCATCATTATCATCATGGTATGAAGGATTAGGCATAGTTTTAGAACCTGATTCACTCAACTACGTTTTGACCCTTATTGTTACTTTCAAAGCTTTTAAAGACGGAGAAAACAGCTAAAACGGACTGTATGATGAAATGCTTGAGCTTACACTGTTTTCTTTAAGGAAATAACCTGTTTTCATCATTATCATCATAGTATGAATGATTAGGCATAGTTTTAGAACCTGATTCACTCAACTACGTTTTGACCCTTATTGTTACTTTCAAAGCTTTTGCAGTAGGAGAAAACTTCTAAAACGGATTGTATGAAAAATGCTTGAGCTTACACTGTTTCCTTTAAGGAAATGACTTCTTTTCATCATTATCATCATGGTATGAAGGATTAGGCATAGTTTTAGAACCTGATTCACTCAACTACGTTTTGACCCTTATTGTTACTTTTAAAGCTTTTAAAGACGGAGAAAACAGCTAAAACGGACTGTATGATGAAATGCTTGAGCTTACACTGTTTTCTTTAAGGAAATAACCTGTTTTCATCATTATCATCATGGTATGAATGATTAGGCATAGTTTTAGAACCTGATTCACTCAACTACGTTTTGACCCTTATTGTTACTTTCAAAGCTTTTGCAGTAGGAGAAAACTTCTAAAACGGATTGTATGAAAAATGCTTGAGCTTACACTGTTTCCTTTAAGGAAATGACCTCTTTTCATCATTATCATCATGGTATGAAGGATTAGGCATAGTTTTAGAACCTGATTCACTCAACTACGTTTTGACCCTTATTGTTACTTTCAAAGCTTTTAAAGACGGAGAAAACAGCTAAAACGGACTGTATGATGAAATGCTTGAGCTTACACTGTTTTCTTTAAGGAAATAACCTGTTTTCATCATTATCATCATGGTATGAATGATTAGGCATAGTTTTAGAACCTGATTCACTCAACTACGTTTTGACCCTTATTGTTACTTTCAAAGCTTTTGCAGTAGGAGAAAACTTCTAAAACGGATTGTATGAAAAATGCTTGAGCTTACACTGTTTCCTTTAAGGAAATGACCTCTTTTCATCATTATCATCATGGTATGAAGGATTAGGCATAGTTTTAGAACCTGATTCACTCAACTACGTTTTGACCCTTATTGTTACTTTCAAAGCTTTTAAAGACAGAGAAAACAGCTAAAACGGACTGTATGATGAAATGCTTGAGCTTACACTGTTTTCTTTAAGGAAATAACCTGTTTTCATCATTATCATCATGGTATGAATGATTAGGCATAGTTTTAGAACCTGATTCACTCAACTACGTTTTGACCCTTATTGTTACTTTCAAAGCTTTTGCAGTAGGAGAAAACTTCTAAAACGGATTGTATGAAGAATGCTTGAAATTACACTGTTTCCTTTAAGCAAATGACCTCTTTTCATCATTATCATCATGGTATGAAGGATTAGGCATAGTTTTAGAACCTGATTCACTCAACTACGTTTTGACCCTTATTGTTACTTTTAAAGCTTTTGCAGAAGGGGAAAACAGCTAAAACGCACTGTATGAAGAGTGCTTGAGCTTACACTGTTTCCTTTAAGGAAATGACCTCTTTTCATCATTATCATCATGGTATGAAGGATTAGGCATAGTTTTAGAACCTGATTCACTCAACTATGTTTTGACCCTTATTGTTACTTTTAAAGCTTTTGCAGAAGGAGAAAACAGCTAAAATGCACTGTATGAAGAATGCTTGAGCTTACACTGTTTCTTTTAAGCAAATGACCTCTTTTCATCATTATCATCATGGTATGAAGGATTAGGCATAGTTTTAGAACCTGATTCACTCAACTACGTTTTGACCCTTATTGTTACTTTTAAAGCTTTTGCAGAAGGGGAAAACAGCTAAAACGCACTGTATGAAGAATGCTTGAGCTTACACTGTTTTTTAAGCAAATGACCTCTTTTCATCATTATCATCATGGTATGAAGGATTAGGCATAGTTTTAGAACCTGATTCACTCAACTACGTTTTGACCCTTATTGTTACTTTCAAAGCTTTTAAAGACGGAGAAAACAGCTAAAACGGACTGTATGATGAAATGCTTGAGCTTACACTGTTTTCTTTAAGGAAATAACCTGTTTTCATCATTATCATCATGGTATGAATGATTAGGCATAGTTTTAGAACCTGATTCACTCAACTACGTTTTGACCCTTATTGTTACTTTTAAAGCTTTTGCAGAAGGAGAAAACAGCTCAAATGCACTGTATGAAGAATGCTTGAGCTTACACTGTTTCTTTTAAGCAAATGACCTCTTTTCATCATTATCATCATGGTATGAAGGATTAGTCATAGTTTTAGAACCTGATTCACTCAACTACGTTTTGACCCTTATTGTTACTTTCAAAGCTTTTAAAGACGGAGAAAACAGCTAAAACGGACTGTATGATGAAATGCTTGAGCTTACACTGTTTTCTTTAAGGAAATAACCTGTTTTCATCATTATCATCATGGTATGAATGATTAGGCATAGTTTTAGAACCTGATTCACTCAACTACGTTTTGACCCTTATTGTTACTTTCAAAGCTTTTGCAGTAGGAGAAAACTTCTAAAACGGATTGTATGAAGAATGCTTGACCTTACACTGTTTCCTTTAAGCAAATGACCTCTTTTCATCATTATCATCATGGTATGAAGGATTAGGCATAGTTTTAGAACCTGATTCACTCAACTACGTTTTGACCCTTATTGTTACTTTTAAAGCTTTTGCAGAAGGGGAAAACAGCTAAAACGCACTGTATGAAGACTGCTTGAGCTTACACTGTTTCCTTTAAGGAAATGACCTCTTTTCATCATTATCATCATGGTATGAAGGATTAGGCATAGTTTTAGAACCTGATTCACTCAACTACGTTTTGACCCTTATTGTTACTTTTAAAGCTTTTGCAGAAGGGGAAAACAGCTAAAACGCACTGTATGAAGAATGCTTGAGCTTACACTGTTTCCTTTAAGGAAATGACCTCTTTTCATCATTATCATCATGGTATGAAGGATTAGGCATAGTTTTAGAACCTGATTCACTCAACTATGTTTTGACCCTTATTGTTACTTTTAAAGCTTTTGCAGAAGGAGAAAACAGCTAAAATGCACTGTATGAAGAATGCTTGAGCTTACACTGTTTCTTTTAAGCAAATGACCTCTTTTCATCATTATCATCATGGTATGAAGGATTAGGCATAGTTTTAGAACCTGATTCACTCAACTACGTTTTGACCCTTATTGTTACTTTCAAAGCTTTTGCAGTAGGAGAAAACTTCTAAAACGGATTGTATGAAGAATGCTTGACCTTACACTGTTTCCTTTAAGCAAATGACCTCTTTTCATCATTATCATCATGGTATGAAGGATTAGGCATAGTTTTAGAACCTGATTCACTCAACTACGTTTTGACCCTTATTGTTACTTTTAAAGCTTTTGCAGAAGGGAAAACAGCTAAAACGCACTGTATGAAGAGTGCTTGAGCTTACACTGTTTCTTTTAAGCAAATGACCTCTTTTCATCATTATCATCATGGTATGAAGGATTAGTCATAGTTTTAGAACCTGATTCACTCAACTACGTTTTGACCCTTATTGTTACTTTCAAAGCTTTTAAAGACGGAGAAAACAGCTAAAACGGACTGTATGATGAAATGCTTGAGCTTACACTGTTTTCTTTAAGGAAATAACCTGTTTTCATCATTATCATCATGGTATGAAGGATTAGGCATAGTTTTAGAACCTGATTCACTCAACTACGTTTTGACCCTTATTGTTACTTTTAAAGCTTTTGCAGAAGGGGAAAACAGCTAAAACGCACTGTATGAAGAGTGCTTGAGCTTACACTGTTTCCTTTAAGGAAATGACCTCTTTTCATCATTATCATCATGGTATGAAGGATTAGGCATAGTTTTAGAACCTGATTCACTCAACTATGTTTTGACCCTTATTGTTACTTTTAAAGCTTTTGCAGAAGGAGAAAACAGCTAAAATGCACTGTATGAAGAATGCTTGAGCTTACACTGTTTCTTTTAAGCAAATGACCTCTTTTCATCATTATCATCATGGTATGAAGGATTAGGCATAGTTTTAGAACCTGATTCACTCAACTACGTTTTGACCCTTATTGTTACTTTTAAAGCTTTTGCAGAAGGGGAAAACAGCTAAAACGCACTGTATGAAGAATGCTTGAGCTTACACTGTTTTTTAAGCAAATGACCTCTTTTCATCATTATCATCATGGTATGAAGGATTAGGCATAGTTTTAGAACCTGATTCACTCAACTACGTTTTGACCCTTATTGTTACTTTCAAAGCTTTTAAAGACGGAGAAAACAGCTAAAACGGACTGTATGATGAAATGCTTGAGCTTACACTGTTTTCTTTAAGGAAATAACCTGTTTTCATCATTATCATCATGGTATGAATGATTAGGCATAGTTTTAGAACCTGATTCACTCAACTACGTTTTGACCCTTATTGTTACTTTTAAAGCTTTTGCAGAAGGAGAAAACAGCTCAAATGCACTGTATGAAGAATGCTTGAGCTTACACTGTTTCTTTTAAGCAAATGACCTCTTTTCATCATTATCATCATGGTATGAAGGATTAGTCATAGTTTTAGAACCTGATTCACTCAACTACGTTTTGACCCTTATTGTTACTTTCAAAGCTTTTAAAGACGGAGAAAACAGCTAAAACGGACTGTATGATGAAATGCTTGAGCTTACACTGTTTTCTTTAAGGAAATAACCTGTTTTCATCATTATCATCATGGTATGAATGATTAGGCATAGTTTTAGAACCTGATTCACTCAACTACGTTTTGACCCTTATTGTTACTTTCAAAGCTTTTGCAGTAGGAGAAAACTTCTAAAACGGATTGTATGAAGAATGCTTGACCTTACACTGTTTCCTTTAAGCAAATGACCTCTTTTCATCATTATCATCATGGTATGAAGGATTAGGCATAGTTTTAGAACCTGATTCACTCAACTACGTTTTGACCCTTATTGTTACTTTTAAAGCTTTTGCAGAAGGGGAAAACAGCTAAAACGCACTGTATGAAGACTGCTTGAGCTTACACTGTTTCCTTTAAGGAAATGACCTTTTTTCATCATTATCATCATGGTATGAAGGATTAGGCATAGTTTTAGAACCTGATTCACTCAACTACGTTTTGACCCTTATTGTTACTTTTAAAGCTTTTGCAGAAGGGGAAAACAGCTAAAACGCACTGTATGAAGAATGCTTGAGCTTACACTGTTTCCTTTAAGGAAATGACCTCTTTTCATCATTATCATCATGGTATGAAGGATTAGGCATAGTTTTAGAACCTGATTCACTCAACTATGTTTTGACCCTTATTGTTACTTTTAAAGCTTTTGCAGAAGGAGAAAACAGCTAAAATGCACTGTATGAAGAATGCTTGAGCTTACACTGTTTCTTTTAAGCAAATGACCTCTTTTCATCATTATCATCATGGTATGAAGGATTAGGCATAGTTTTAGAACCTGATTCACTCAACTACGTTTTGACCCTTATTGTTACTTTCAAAGCTTTTGCAGTAGGAGAAAACTTCTAAAACGGATTGTATGAAGAATGCTTGACCTTACACTGTTTCCTTTAAGCAAATGACCTCTTTTCATCATTATCATCATGGTATGAAGGATTAGGCATAGTTTTAGAACCTGATTCACTCAACTACGTTTTGACCCTTATTGTTACTTTTAAAGCTTTTGCAGAAGGGAAAACAGCTAAAACGCACTGTATGAAGAGTGCTTGAGCTTACACTGTTTCTTTTAAGCAAATGACCTCTTTTCATCATTATCATCATGGTATGAAGGATTAGTCATAGTTTTAGAACCTGATTCACTCAACTACGTTTTGACCCTTATTGTTACTTTCAAAGCTTTTAAAGACGGAGAAAACAGCTAAAACGGACTGTATGATGAAATGCTTGAGCTTACACTGTTTTCTTTAAGGAAATAACCTGTTTTCATCATTATCATCATGGTATGAATGATTAGGCATAGTTTTAGAACCTGATTCACTCAACTACGTTTTGACCCTTATTGTTACTTTTAAAGCTTTTGCAGAAGGGGAAAACAGCTAAAACGCACTGTATGAAGAATGCTTGAGCTTACACTGTTTCTTTTAAGCAAATGACCTCTTTTCATCATTATCATCATGGTATGAAGGATTAGTCATAGTTTTAGAACCTGATTCACTCAACTACGTTTTGACCCTTATTGTTACTTTCAAAGCTTTTAAAGACGGAGAAAACCGCTAAAACGGACTGTATGATGAAATGCTTGAGCTTACACTGTTTTCTTTAAGGAAATAACCTGTTTTCATCATTATCATCATGGTATGAATGATTAGGCATAGTTTTAGAACCTGATTCACTCAACTACGTTTTGACCCTTATTGTTACTTTCAAAGCTTTTGCAGTAGGAGAAAACTTCTAAAACGGATTGTATGAAAAATGCTTGAGCTTACACTGTTTCCTTTAAGGAAATGACTTCTTTTCATCATTATCATCATGGTATGAAGGATTAGGCATAGTTTTAGAACCTGATTCACTCAACTACGTTTTGACCCTTATTGTTACTTTTAAAGCTTTTGCAGAAGGGGAAAACAGCTAAAACGCACTGTATGAAGAGTGCTTGAGCTTACACTGTTTCCTTTAAGGAAATGACCTCTTTTCATCATTATCATCATGGTATGAAGGATTAGGCATAGTTTTAGAACCTGATTCACTCAACTATGTTTTGACCCTTATTGTTACTTTTAAAGCTTTTGCAGAAGGAGAAAACAGCTAAAATGCACTGTATGAAGAATGCTTGAGCTTACACTGTTTCTTTTAAGCAAATGACCTCTTTTCATCATTATCATCATGGTATGAAGGATTAGGCATAGTTTTAGAACCTGATTCACTCAACTACGTTTTGACCCTTATTGTTACTTTTAAAGCTTTTGCAGAAGGGGAAAACAGCTAAAACGCACTGTATGAAGAATGCTTGAGCTTACACTGTTTTTTAAGCAAATGACCTCTTTTCATCATTATCATCATGGTATGAAGGATTAGGCATAGTTTTAGAACCTGATTCACTCAACTACGTTTTGACCCTTATTGTTACTTTCAAAGCTTTTAAAGACGGAGAAAACAGCTAAAACGGACTGTATGATGAAATGCTTGAGCTTACACTGTTTTCTTTAAGGAAATAACCTGTTTTCATCATTATCATCATGGTATGAATGATTAGGCATAGTTTTAGAACCTGATTCACTCAACTACGTTTTGACCCTTATTGTTACTTTTAAAGCTTTTGCAGAAGGAGAAAACAGCTCAAATGCACTGTATGAAGAATGCTTGAGCTTACACTGTTTCTTTTAAGCAAATGACCTCTTTTCATCATTATCATCATGGTATGAAGGATTAGTCATAGTTTTAGAACCTGATTCACTCAACTACGTTTTGACCCTTATTGTTACTTTCAAAGCTTTTAAAGACGGAGAAAACAGCTAAAACGGACTGTATGATGAAATGCTTGAGCTTACACTGTTTTCTTTAAGGAAATAACCTGTTTTCATCATTATCATCATGGTATGAATGATTAGGCATAGTTTTAGAACCTGATTCACTCAACTACGTTTTGACCCTTATTGTTACTTTCAAAGCTTTTGCAGTAGGAGAAAACTTCTAAAACGGATTGTATGAAAAATGCTTGAGCTTACACTGTTTCCTTTAAGGAAATGACTTCTTTTCATCATTATCATCATGGTATGAAGGATTAGGCATAGTTTTAGAACCTGATTCACTCAACTACGTTTTGACCCTTATTGTTACTTTTAAAGCTTTTAAAGACGGAGAAAACAGCTAAAACGGACTGTATGATGAAATGCTTGAGCTTACACTGTTTTCTTTAAGGAAATAACCTGTTTTCATCATTATCATCATGGTATGAATGATTAGGCATAGTTTTAGAACCTGATTCACTCAACTACGTTTTGACCCTTATTGTTACTTTCAAAGCTTTTGCAGTAGGAGAAAACTTCTAAAACGGATTGTATGAAAAATGCTTGAGCTTACACTGTTTCCTTTAAGGAAATGACCTCTTTTCATCATTATCATCATGGTATGAAGGATTAGGCATAGTTTTAGAACCTGATTCACTCAACTACGTTTTGACCCTTATTGTTACTTTCAAAGCTTTTAAAGACGGAGAAAACAGCTAAAACGGACTGTATGATGAAATGCTTGAGCTTACACTGTTTTCTTTAAGGAAATAACCTGTTTTCATCATTATCATCATGGTATGAATGATTAGGCATAGTTTTAGAACCTGATTCACTCAACTACGTTTTGACCCTTATTGTTACTTTCAAAGCTTTTGCAGTAGGAGAAAACTTCTAAAACGGATTGTATGAAAAATGCTTGAGCTTACACTGTTTCCTTTAAGGAAATGACTTCTTTTCATCATTATCATCATGGTATGAAGGATTAGGCATAGTTTTAGAACCTGATTCACTCAACTACGTTTTGACCCTTATTGTTACTTTTAAAGCTTTTAAAGACGGAGAAAACAGCTAAAACGGACTGTATGATGAAATGCTTGAGCTTACACTGTTTTCTTTAAGGAAATAACCTGTTTTCATCATTATCATCATGGTATGAATGATTAGGCATAGTTTTAGAACCTGATTCACTCAACTACGTTTTGACCCTTATTGTTACTTTCAAAGCTTTTGCAGTAGGAGAAAACTTCTAAAACGGATTGTATGAAAAATGCTTGAGCTTACACTGTTTCCTTTAAGGAAATGACCTCTTTTCATCATTATCATCATGGTATGAAGGATTAGGCATAGTTTTAGAACCTGATTCACTCAACTACGTTTTGACCCTTATTGTTACTTTCAAAGCTTTTAAAGACGGAGAAAACAGCTAAAACGGACTGTATGATGAAATGCTTGAGCTTACACTGTTTTCTTCAAGGAAATAACCTGTTTTCATCATTATCATCATGGTATGAATGATTAGGCATAGTTTTAGAACCTGATTCACTCAACTACGTTTTGACCCTTATTGTTACTTTCAAAGCTTTTGCAGTAGGAGAAAACTTCTAAAACGGATTGTATGAAAAATGCTTGAGCTTACACTGTTTCCTTTAAGGAAATGACCTCTTTTCATCATTATCATCATGGTATGAAGGATTAGGCATAGTTGTAGAACCTGATTCACTCAACTACGTTTTGACCCTTATTGTTACTTTCAAAGCTTTTAAAGACAGAGAAAACAGCTAAAACGGACTGTATGATGAAATGCTTGAGCTTACACTGTTTTCTTTAAGGAAATAACCTGTTTTCATCATTATCATCATGGTATGAATGATTAGGCATAGTTTTAGAACCTGATTCACTCAACTACGTTTTGACCCTTATTGTTACTTTCAAAGCTTTTGCAGTAGGAGAAAACTTCTAAAACGGATTGTATGAAGAATGCTTGACCTTACACTGTTTCCTTTAAGCAAATGACCTCTTTTCATCATTATCATCATGGTATGAAGGATTAGGCATAGTTTTAGAACCTGATTCACTCAACTACGTTTTGACCCTTATTGTTACTTTTAAAGCTTTTGCAGAAGGGGAAAACAGCTAAAACGCACTGTATGAAGAGTGCTTGAGCTTACACTGTTTCCTTTAAGGAAATGACCTCTTTTCATCATTATCATCATGGTATGAAGGATTAGGCATAGTTTTAGAACCTGATTCACTCAACTATGTTTTGACCCTTATTGTTACTTTTAAAGCTTTTGCAGAAGGAGAAAACAGCTAAAATGCACTGTATGAAGAATGCTTGAGCTTACACTGTTTCTTTTAAGCAAATGACCTCTTTTCATCATTATCATCATGGTATGAAGGATTAGGCATAGTTTTAGAACCTGATTCACTCAACTACGTTTTGACCCTTATTGTTACTTTTAAAGCTTTTGCAGAAGGGGAAAACAGCTAAAACGCACTGTATGAAGAATGCTTGAGCTTACACTGTTTTTTAAGCAAATGACCTCTTTTCATCATTATCATCATGGTATGAAGGATTAGGCATAGTTTTAGAACCTGATTCACTCAACTACGTTTTGACCCTTATTGTTACTTTCAAAGCTTTTAAAGACGGAGAAAACAGCTAAAACGGACTGTATGATGAAATGCTTGAGCTTACACTGTTTTCTTTAAGGAAATAACCTGTTTTCATCATTATCATCATGGTATGAATGATTAGGCATAGTTTTAGAACCTGATTCACTCAACTACGTTTTGACCCTTATTGTTACTTTTAAAGCTTTTGCAGAAGGAGAAAACAGCTCAAATGCACTGTATGAAGAATGCTTGAGCTTACACTGTTTCTTTTAAGCAAATGACCTCTTTTCATCATTATCATCATGGTATGAAGGATTAGTCATAGTTTTAGAACCTGATTCACTCAACTACGTTTTGACCCTTATTGTTACTTTTAAAGCTTTTAAAGACGGAGAAAACAGCTAAAACGGACTGTATGATGAAATGCTTGAGCTTACACTGTTTTCTTTAAGGAAATAACCTGTTTTCATCATTATCATCATGGTATGAATGATTAGGCATAGTTTTAGAACCTGATTCACTCAACTACGTTTTGACCCTTATTGTTACTTTCAAAGCTTTTGCAGTAGGAGAAAACTTCTAAAACGGATTGTATGAAAAATGCTTGAGCTTACACTGTTTCCTTTAAGGAAATGACTTCTTTTCATCATTATCATCATGGTATGAAGGATTAGGCATAGTTTTAGAACCTGATTCACTCAACTACGTTTTGACCCTTATTGTTACTTTTAAAGCTTTTAAAGACGGAGAAAACAGCTAAAACGGACTGTATGATGAAATGCTTGAGCTTACACTGTTTTCTTTAAGGAAATAACCTGTTTTCATCATTATCATCATGGTATGAATGATTAGGCATAGTTTTAGAACCTGATTCACTCAACTACGTTTTGACCCTTATTGTTACTTTCAAAGCTTTTGCAGTAGGAGAAAACTTCTAAAACGGATTGTATGAAAAATGCTTGAGCTTACACTGTTTCCTTTAAGGAAATGACCTCTTTTCATCATTATCATCATGGTATGAAGGATTAGGCATAGTTTTAGAACCTGATTCACTCAACTACGTTTTGACCCTTATTGTTACTTTCAAAGCTTTTAAAGACGGAGAAAACAGCTAAAACGGACTGTATGATGAAATGCTTGAGCTTACACTGTTTTCTTTAAGGAAATAACCTGTTTTCATCATTATCATCATGGTATGAATGATTAGGCATAGTTTTAGAACCTGATTCACTCAACTACGTTTTGACCCTTATTGTTACTTTCAAAGCTTTTGCAGTAGGAGAAAACTTCTAAAACGGATTGTATGAAAAATGCTTGAGCTTACACTGTTTCCTTTAAGGAAATGACTTCTTTTCATCATTATCATCATGGTATGAAGGATTAGGCATAGTTTTAGAACCTGATTCACTCAACTACGTTTTGACCCTTATTGTTACTTTTAAAGCTTTTAAAGACGGAGAAAACAGCTAAAACGGACTGTATGATGAAATGCTTGAGCTTACACTGTTTTCTTTAAGGAAATAACCTGTTTTCATCATTATCATCATGGTATGAATGATTAGGCATAGTTTTAGAACCTGATTCACTCAACTACGTTTTGACCCTTATTGTTACTTTCAAAGCTTTTGCAGTAGGAGAAAACTTCTAAAACGGATTGTATGAAAAATGCTTGAGCTTACACTGTTTCCTTTAAGGAAATGACCTCTTTTCATCATTATCATCATGGTATGAAGGATTAGGCATAGTTTTAGAACCTGATTCACTCAACTACGTTTTGACCCTTATTGTTACTTTCAAAGCTTTTAAAGACGGAGAAAACAGCTAAAACGGACTGTATGATGAAATGCTTGAGCTTACACTGTTTTCTTCAAGGAAATAACCTGTTTTCATCATTATCATCATGGTATGAATGATTAGGCATAGTTTTAGAACCTGATTCACTCAACTACGTTTTGACCCTTATTGTTACTTTCAAAGCTTTTGCAGTAGGAGAAAACTTCTAAAACGGATTGTATGAAAAATGCTTGAGCTTACACTGTTTCCTTTAAGGAAATGACCTCTTTTCATCATTATCATCATGGTATGAAGGATTAGGCATAGTTTTAGAACCTGATTCACTCAACTACGTTTTGACCCTTATTGTTACTTTCAAAGCTTTTAAAGACAGAGAAAACAGCTAAAACGGACTGTATGATGAAATGCTTGAGCTTACACTGTTTTCTTTAAGGAAATAACCTGTTTTCATCATTATCATCATGGTATGAATGATTAGGCATAGTTTTAGAACCTGATTCACTCAACTACGTTTTGACCCTTATTGTTACTTTCAAAGCTTTTGCAGTAGGAGAAAACTTCTAAAACGGATTGTATGAAGAATGCTTGACCTTACACTGTTTCCTTTAAGCAAATGACCTCTTTTCATCATTATCATCATGGTATGAAGGATTAGGCATAGTTTTAGAACCTGATTCACTCAACTACGTTTTGACCCTTATTGTTACTTTTAAAGCTTTTGCAGAAGGGGAAAACAGCTAAAACGCACTGTATGAAGAGTGCTTGAGCTTACACTGTTTCCTTTAAGGAAATGACCTCTTTTCATCATTATCATCATGGTATGAAGGATTAGGCATAGTTTTAGAACCTGATTCACTCAACTATGTTTTGACCCTTATTGTTACTTTTAAAGCTTTTGCAGAAGGAGAAAACAGCTAAAATGCACTGTATGAAGAATGCTTGAGCTTACACTGTTTCTTTTAAGCAAATGACCTCTTTTCATCATTATCATCATGGTATGAAGGATTAGGCATAGTTTTAGAACCTGATTCACTCAACTACGTTTTGACCCTTATTGTTACTTTTAAAGCTTTTGCAGAAGGGGAAAACAGCTAAAACGCACTGTATGAAGAATGCTTGAGCTTACACTGTTTTTTAAGCAAATGACCTCTTTTCATCATTATCATCATGGTATGAAGGATTAGGCATAGTTTTAGAACCTGATTCACTCAACTACGTTTTGACCCTTATTGTTACTTTCAAAGCTTTTAAAGACGGAGAAAACAGCTAAAACGGACTGTATGATGAAATGCTTGAGCTTACACTGTTTTCTTTAAGGAAATAACCTGTTTTCATCATTATCATCATGGTATGAATGATTAGGCATAGTTTTAGAACCTGATTCACTCAACTACGTTTTGACCCTTATTGTTACTTTTAAAGCTTTTGCAGAAGGAGAAAACAGCTCAAATGCACTGTATGAAGAATGCTTGAGCTTACACTGTTTCTTTTAAGCAAATGACCTCTTTTCATCATTATCATCATGGTATGAAGGATTAGTCATAGTTTTAGAACCTGATTCACTCAACTACGTTTTGACCCTTATTGTTACTTTTAAAGCTTTTAAAGACGGAGAAAACAGCTAAAACGGACTGTATGATGAAATGCTTGAGCTTACACTGTTTTCTTTAAGGAAATAACCTGTTTTCATCATTATCATCATGGTATGAATGATTAGGCATAGTTTTAGAACCTGATTCACTCAACTACGTTTTGACCCTTATTGTTACTTTCAAAGCTTTTGCAGTAGGAGAAAACTTCTAAAACGGATTGTATGAAGAATGCTTGACCTTACACTGTTTCCTTTAAGCAAATGACCTCTTTTCATCATTATCATCATGGTATGAAGGATTAGGCATAGTTTTAGAACCTGATTCACTCAACTACGTTTTGACCCTTATTGTTACTTTTAAAGCTTTTGCAGAAGGGGAAAACAGCTAAAACGCACTGTATGAAGAGTGCTTGAGCTTACACTGTTTCTTTTAAGCAAATGACCTCTTTTCATCATTATCATCATGGTATGAAGGATTAGGCATAGTTTTAGAACCTGATTCACTCAACTACGTTTTGACCCTTATTGTTACTTTCAAAGCTTTTAAAGACGGAGAAAACAGCTAAAACGGACTGTATGATGAAATGCTTGAGCTTACACTGTTTTCTTTAAGGAAATAACCTGTTTTCATCATTATCATCATGGTATGAATGATTAGGCATAGTTTTAGAACCTGATTCACTCAACTACGTTTTGACCCTTATTGTTACTTTTAAAGCTTTTGCAGAAGGAGAAAACAGCTCAAATGCACTGTATGAAGAATGCTTGAGCTTACACTGTTTCTTTTAAGCAAATGACCTCTTTTCATCATTATCATCATGGTATGAAGGATTAGGCATAGTTTTAGAACCTGATTCACTCAACTACGTTTTGACCCTTATTGTTACTTTCAAAGCTTTTAAAGACGGAGAAAACAGCTAAAACGGACTGTATGATGAAATGCTTGAGCTTACACTGTTTTCTTTAAGGAAATAACCTGTTTTCATCATTATCATCATGGTATGAATGATTAGGCATAGTTTTAGAACCTGATTCACTCAACTACGTTTTGACCCTTATTGTTACTTTCAAAGCTTTTGCAGTAGGAGAAAACTTCTAAAACGGATTGTATGAAAAATGCTTGAGCTTACACTGTTTCCTTTAAGGAAATGACTTCTTTTCATCATTATCATCATGGTATGAAGGATTAGGCATAGTTTTAGAACCTGATTCACTCAACTACGTTTTGACCCTTATTGTTACTTTTAAAGCTTTTAAAGACGGAGAAAACAGCTAAAACGGACTGTATGATGAAATGCTTGAGCTTACACTGTTTTCTTTAAGGAAATAACCTGTTTTCATCATTATCATCATGGTATGAATGATTAGGCATAGTTTTAGAACCTGATTCACTCAACTACGTTTTGACCCTTATTGTTACTTTCAAAGCTTTTGCAGTAGGAGAAAACTTCTAAAACGGATTGTATGAAAAATGCTTGAGCTTACACTGTTTCCTTTAAGGAAATGACCTCTTTTCATCATTATCATCATGGTATGAAGGATTAGGCATAGTTTTAGAACCTGATTCACTCAACTACGTTTTGACCCTTATTGTTACTTTCAAAGCTTTTAAAGACGGAGAAAACAGCTAAAACGGACTGTATGATGAAATGCTTGAGCTTACACTGTTTTCTTTAAGGAAATAACCTGTTTTCATCATTATCATCATGGTATGAATGATTAGGCATAGTTTTAGAACCTGATTCACTCAACTACGTTTTGACCCTTATTGTTACTTTCAAAGCTTTTGCAGTAGGAGAAAACTTCTAAAACGGATTGTATGAAAAATGCTTGAGCTTACACTGTTTCCTTTAAGGAAATGACTTCTTTTCATCATTATCATCATGGTATGAAGGATTAGGCATAGTTTTAGAACCTGATTCACTCAACTACGTTTTGACCCTTATTGTTACTTTTAAAGCTTTTAAAGACGGAGAAAACAGCTAAAACGGACTGTATGATGAAATGCTTGAGCTTACACTGTTTTCTTTAAGGAAATAACCTGTTTTCATCATTATCATCATGGTATGAATGATTAGGCATAGTTTTAGAACCTGATTCACTCAACTACGTTTTGACCCTTATTGTTACTTTCAAAGCTTTTGCAGTAGGAGAAAACTTCTAAAACGGATTGTATGAAAAATGCTTGAGCTTACACTGTTTCCTTTAAGGAAATGACCTCTTTTCATCATTATCATCATGGTATGAAGGATTAGGCATAGTTTTAGAACCTGATTCACTCAACTACGTTTTGACCCTTATTGTTACTTTCAAAGCTTTTAAAGACGGAGAAAACAGCTAAAACGGACTGTATGATGAAATGCTTGAGCTTACACTGTTTTCTTCAAGGAAATAACCTGTTTTCATCATTATCATCATGGTATGAATGATTAGGCATAGTTTTAGAACCTGATTCACTCAACTACGTTTTGACCCTTATTGTTACTTTCAAAGCTTTTGCAGTAGGAGAAAACTTCTAAAACGGATTGTATGAAAAATGCTTGAGCTTACACTGTTTCCTTTAAGGAAATGACCTCTTTTCATC
This sequence comes from Pungitius pungitius, assembly GCF_949316345.1. Taxonomy (NCBI): domain Eukaryota; kingdom Metazoa; phylum Chordata; class Actinopteri; order Perciformes; family Gasterosteidae; genus Pungitius; species Pungitius pungitius. Next base: position 14,703,499 of record NC_084909.1, on the reverse strand, counting down.
ATTATCATCATGGTATGAAGGATTAGGCATAGTTTTAGAACCTGATTCACTCAACTACGTTTTGACCCTTATTGTTACTTTCAAAGCTTTTAAAGACAGAGAAAACAGCTAAAACGGACTGTATGATGAAATGCTTGAGCTTACACTGTTTTCTTTAAGGAAATAACCTGTTTTCATCATTATCATCATGGTATGAATGATTAGGCATAGTTTTAGAACCTGATTCACTCAACTACGTTTTGACCCTTATTGTTACTTTCAAAGCTTTTGCAGTAGGAGAAAACTTCTAAAACGGATTGTATGAAGAATGCTTGACCTTACACTGTTTCCTTTAAGCAAATGACCTCTTTTCATCATTATCATCATGGTATGAAGGATTAGGCATAGTTTTAGAACCTGATTCACTCAACTACGTTTTGACCCTTATTGTTACTTTTAAAGCTTTTGCAGAAGGGGAAAACAGCTAAAACGCACTGTATGAAGAGTGCTTGAGCTTACACTGTTTCCTTTAAGGAAATGACCTCTTTTCATCATTATCATCATGGTATGAAGGATTAGGCATAGTTTTAGAACCTGATTCACTCAACTATGTTTTGACCCTTATTGTTACTTTTAAAGCTTTTGCAGAAGGAGAAAACAGCTAAAATGCACTGTATGAAGAATGCTTGAGCTTACACTGTTTCTTTTAAGCAAATGACCTCTTTTCATCATTATCATCATGGTATGAAGGATTAGGCATAGTTTTAGAACCTGATTCACTCAACTACGTTTTGACCCTTATTGTTACTTTTAAAGCTTTTGCAGAAGGGGAAAACAGCTAAAACGCACTGTATGAAGAATGCTTGAGCTTACACTGTTTTTTAAGCAAATGACCTCTTTTCATCATTATCATCATGGTATGAAGGATTAGGCATAGTTTTAGAACCTGATTCACTCAACTACGTTTTGACCCTTATTGTTACTTTCAAAGCTTTTAAAGACGGAGAAAACAGCTAAAACGGACTGTATGATGAAATGCTTGAGCTTACACTGTTTTCTTTAAGGAAATAACCTGTTTTCATCATTATCATCATGGTATGAATGATTAGGCATAGTTTTAGAACCTGATTCACTCAACTACGTTTTGACCCTTATTGTTACTTTTAAAGCTTTTGCAGAAGGAGAAAACAGCTCAAATGCACTGTATGAAGAATGCTTGAGCTTACACTGTTTCTTTTAAGCAAATGACCTCTTTTCATCATTATCATCATGGTATGAAGGATTAGTCATAGTTTTAGAACCTGATTCACTCAACTACGTTTTGACCCTTATTGTTACTTTTAAAGCTTTTAAAGACGGAGAAAACAGCTAAAACGGACTGTATGATGAAATGCTTGAGCTTACACTGTTTTCTTTAAGGAAATAACCTGTTTTCATCATTATCATCATGGTATGAATGATTAGGCATAGTTTTAGAACCTGATTCACTCAACTACGTTTTGACCCTTATTGTTACTTTCAAAGCTTTTGCAGTAGGAGAAAACTTCTAAAACGGATTGTATGAAGAATGCTTGACCTTACACTGTTTCCTTTAAGCAAATGACCTCTTTTCATCATTATCATCATGGTATGAAGGATTAGGCATAGTTTTAGAACCTGATTCACTCAACTACGTTTTGACCCTTATTGTTACTTTTAAAGCTTTTGCAGAAGGGGAAAACAGCTAAAACGCACTGTATGAAGAGTGCTTGAGCTTACACTGTTTCTTTTAAGCAAATGACCTCTTTTCATCATTATCATCATGGTATGAAGGATTAGGCATAGTTTTAGAACCTGATTCACTCAACTACGTTTTGACCCTTATTGTTACTTTCAAAGCTTTTAAAGACGGAGAAAACAGCTAAAACGGACTGTATGATGAAATGCTTGAGCTTACACTGTTTTCTTTAAGGAAATAACCTGTTTTCATCATTATCATCATGGTATGAATGATTAGGCATAGTTTTAGAACCTGATTCACTCAACTACGTTTTGACCCTTATTGTTACTTTTAAAGCTTTTGCAGAAGGAGAAAACAGCTCAAATGCACTGTATGAAGAATGCTTGAGCTTACACTGTTTCTTTTAAGCAAATGACCTCTTTTCATCATTATCATCATGGTATGAAGGATTAGGCATAGTTTTAGAACCTGATTCACTCAACTACGTTTTGACCCTTATTGTTACTTTCAAAGCTTTTAAAGACGGAGAAAACAGCTAAAACGGACTGTATGATGAAATGCTTGAGCTTACACTGTTTTCTTTAAGGAAATAACCTGTTTTCATCATTATCATCATGGTATGAATGATTAGGCATAGTTTTAGAACCTGATTCACTCAACTACGTTTTGACCCTTATTGTTACTTTCAAAGCTTTTGCAGTAGGAGAAAACTTCTAAAACGGATTGTATGAAAAATGCTTGAGCTTACACTGTTTCCTTTAAGGAAATGACCTCTTTTCATCATTATCATCATGGTATGAAGGATTAGGCATAGTTTTAGAACCTGATTCACTCAACTACGTTTTGACCCTTATTGTTACTTTCAAAGTTTTTAAAGACGGAGAAAACAGCTAAAACGGACTGTATGATGAAATGCTTGAGCTTACACTGTTTTCTTTAAGGAAATAACCTGTTTTCATCATTATCATCATGGTATGAATGATTAGGCATAGTTTTAGAACCTGATTCACTCAACTACGTTTTGACCCTTCTTGTTACTTTCAAAGCTTTTGCAGTAGGAGAAAACTTCTAAAACGGATTGTATGAAGAATGCTTGACCTTACACTGTTTCCTTTAAGCAAATGACCTCTTTTCATCATTATCATCATGGTATGAATGATTAGGCATAGTTTTAGAACCTGATTCACTCAACTACGTTTTGACCCTTATTGTTACTTTCAAAGCTTTTGCAGTAGGAGAAAACTTCTAAAACGGATTGTATGAAGAATGCTTGACCTTACACTGTTTCCTTTAAGCAAATGACCTCTTTTCATCATTATCATCATGGTATGAAGGATTAGGCATAGTTTTAGAACCTGATTCACTCAACTACGTTTTGACCCTTATTGTTACTTTTAAAGCTTTTGCAGAAGGGGAAAACAGCTAAAACGCACTGTATGAAGAGTGCTTGAGCTTACACTGTTTCCTTTAAGGAAATGACCTCTTTTCATCATTATCATCATGGTATGAAGGATTAGGCATAGTTTTAGAACCTGATTCACTCAACTATGTTTTGACCCTTATTGTTACTTTTAAAGCTTTTGCAGAAGGAGAAAACAGCTAAAATGCACTGTATGAAGAATGCTTGAGCTTACACTGTTTCTTTTAAGCAAATGACCTCTTTTCATCATTATCATCATGGTATGAAGGATTAGGCATAGTTTTAGAACCTGATTCACTCAACTACGTTTTGACCCTTATTGTTACTTTTAAAGCTTTTGCAGAAGGGGAAAACAGCTAAAACGCACTGTATGAAGAATGCTTGAGCTTACACTGTTTTTTAAGCAAATGACCTCTTTTCATCATTATCATCATGGTATGAAGGATTAGGCATAGTTTTAGAACCTGATTCACTCAACTACGTTTTGACCCTTATTGTTACTTTCAAAGCTTTTAAAGACGGAGAAAACAGCTAAAACGGACTGTATGATGAAATGCTTGAGCTTACACTGTTTTCTTTAAGGAAATAACCTGTTTTCATCATTATCATCATGGTATGAATGATTAGGCATAGTTTTAGAACCTGATTCACTCAACTACGTTTTGACCCTTATTGTTACTTTTAAAGCTTTTGCAGAAGGAGAAAACAGCTCAAATGCACTGTATGAAGAATGCTTGAGCTTACACTGTTTCTTTTAAGCAAATGACCTCTTTTCATCATTATCATCATGGTATGAAGGATTAGTCATAGTTTTAGAACCTGATTCACTCAACTACGTTTTGACCCTTATTGTTACTTTCAAAGCTTTTAAAGACGGAGAAAACAGCTAAAACGGACTGTATGATGAAATGCTTGAGCTTACACTGTTTTCTTTAAGGAAATAACCTGTTTTCATCATTATCATCATGGTATGAATGATTAGGCATAGTTTTAGAACCTGATTCACTCAACTACGTTTTGACCCTTATTGTTACTTTCAAAGCTTTTGCAGTAGGAGAAAACTTCTAAAACGGATTGTATGAAGAATGCTTGACCTTACACTGTTTCCTTTAAGCAAATGACCTCTTTTCATCATTATCATCATGGTATGAAGGATTAGGCATAGTTTTAGAACCTGATTCACTCAACTACGTTTTGACCCTTATTGTTACTTTTAAAGCTTTTGCAGAAGGGGAAAACAGCTAAAACGCACTGTATGAAGACTGCTTGAGCTTACACTGTTTCCTTTAAGGAAATGACCTCTTTTCATCATTATCATCATGGTATGAAGGATTAGGCATAGTTTTAGAACCTGATTCACTCAACTACGTTTTGACCCTTATTGTTACTTTTAAAGCTTTTGCAGAAGGGGAAAACAGCTAAAACGCACTGTATGAAGAATGCTTGAGCTTACACTGTTTCCTTTAAGGAAATGACCTCTTTTCATCATTATCATCATGGTATGAAGGATTAGGCATAGTTTTAGAACCTGATTCACTCAACTATGTTTTGACCCTTATTGTTACTTTTAAAGCTTTTGCAGAAGGAGAAAACAGCTAAAATGCACTGTATGAAGAATGCTTGAGCTTACACTGTTTCTTTTAAGCAAATGACCTCTTTTCATCATTATCATCATGGTATGAAGGATTAGGCATAGTTTTAGAACCTGATTCACTCAACTACGTTTTGACCCTTATTGTTACTTTCAAAGCTTTTGCAGTAGGAGAAAACTTCTAAAACGGATTGTATGAAGAATGCTTGACCTTACACTGTTTCCTTTAAGCAAATGACCTCTTTTCATCATTATCATCATGGTATGAAGGATTAGGCATAGTTTTAGAACCTGATTCACTCAACTACGTTTTGACCCTTATTGTTACTTTTAAAGCTTTTGCAGAAGGGAAAACAGCTAAAACGCACTGTATGAAGAGTGCTTGAGCTTACACTGTTTCTTTTAAGCAAATGACCTCTTTTCATCATTATCATCATGGTATGAAGGATTAGTCATAGTTTTAGAACCTGATTCACTCAACTACGTTTTGACCCTTATTGTTACTTTCAAAGCTTTTAAAGACGGAGAAAACAGCTAAAACGGACTGTATGATGAAATGCTTGAGCTTACACTGTTTTCTTTAAGGAAATAACCTGTTTTCATCATTATCATCATGGTATGAATGATTAGGCATAGTTTTAGAACCTGATTCACTCAACTACGTTTTGACCCTTATTGTTACTTTTAAAGCTTTTGCAGAAGGGGAAAACAGCTAAAACGCACTGTATGAAGAATGCTTGAGCTTACACTGTTTCTTTTAAGCAAATGACCTCTTTTCATCATTATCATCATGGTATGAAGGATTAGTCATAGTTTTAGAACCTGATTCACTCAACTACGTTTTGACCCTTATTGTTACTTTCAAAGCTTTTAAAGACGGAGAAAACCGCTAAAACGGACTGTATGATGAAATGCTTGAGCTTACACTGTTTTCTTTAAGGAAATAACCTGTTTTCATCATTATCATCATGGTATGAATGATTAGGCATAGTTTTAGAACCTGATTCACTCAACTACGTTTTGACCCTTATTGTTACTTTCAAAGCTTTTGCAGTAGGAGAAAACTTCTAAAACGGATTGTATGAAAAATGCTTGAGCTTACACTGTTTCCTTTAAGGAAATGACTTCTTTTCATCATTATCATCATGGTATGAAGGATTAGGCATAGTTTTAGAACCTGATTCACTCAACTACGTTTTGACCCTTATTGTTACTTTTAAAGCTTTTAAAGACGGAGAAAACAGCTAAAACGGACTGTATGATGAAATGCTTGAGCTTACACTGTTTTCTTTAAGGAAATAACCTGTTTTCATCATTATCATCATGGTATGAATGATTAGGCATAGTTTTAGAACCTGATTCACTCAACTACGTTTTGACCCTTATTGTTACTTTCAAAGCTTTTGCAGTAGGAGAAAACTTCTAAAACGGATTGTATGAAGAATGCTTGACCTTACACTGTTTCCTTTAAGCAAATGACCTCTTTTCATCATTATCATCATGGTATGAAGGATTAGGCATAGTTTTAGAACCTGATTCACTCAACTACGTTTTGACCCTTATTGTTACTTTTAAAGCTTTTGCAGAAGGGGAAAACAGCTAAAACGCACTGTATGAAGAGTGCTTGAGCTTACACTGTTTCCTTTAAGGAAATGACCTCTTTTCATCATTATCATCATGGTATGAAGGATTAGGCATAGTTTTAGAACCTGATTCACTCAACTATGTTTTGACCCTTATTGTTACTTTTAAAGCTTTTAAAGACGGAGAAAACAGCTAAAATGCACTGTATGAAGAATGCTTGAGCTTACACTGTTTCTTTTAAGCAAATGACCTCTTTTCATCATTATCATCATGGTATGAAGGATTAGGCATAGTTTTAGAACCTGATTCACTCAACTACGTTTTGACCCTTATTGTTACTTTCAAAGCTTTTGCAGTAGGAGAAAACTTCTAAAACGGATTGTATGAAGAATGCTTGACCTTACACTGTTTCCTTTAAGCAAATGACCTCTTTTCATCATTATCATCATGGTATGAAGGATTAGGCATAGTTTTAGAACCTGATTCACTCAACTACGTTTTGACCCTTATTGTTACTTTTAAAGCTTTTGCAGAAGGGAAAACAGCTAAAACGCACTGTATGAAGAGTGCTTGAGCTTACACTGTTTCTTTTAAGCAAATGACCTCTTTTCATCATTATCATCATGGTATGAAGGATTAGTCATAGTTTTAGAACCTGATTCACTCAACTACGTTTTGACCCTTATTGTTACTTTCAAAGCTTTTAAAGACGGAGAAAACAGCTAAAACGGACTGTATGATGAAATGCTTGAGCTTACACTGTTTTCTTTAAGGAAATAACCTGTTTTCATCATTATCATCATGGTATGAATGATTAGGCATAGTTTTAGAACCTGATTCACTCAACTACGTTTTGACCCTTATTGTTACTTTTAAAGCTTTTGCAGAAGGGGAAAACAGCTAAAACGCACTGTATGAAGAATGCTTGAGCTTACACTGTTTCTTTTAAGCAAATGACCTCTTTTCATCATTATCATCATGGTATGAAGGATTAGTCATAGTTTTAGAACCTGATTCACTCAACTACGTTTTGACCCTTATTGTTACTTTCAAAGCTTTTAAAGACGGAGAAAACCGCTAAAACGGACTGTATGATGAAATGCTTGAGCTTACACTGTTTTCTTTAAGGAAATAACCTGTTTTCATCATTATCATCATGGTATGAATGATTAGGCATAGTTTTAGAACCTGATTCACTCAACTACGTTTTGACCCTTATTGTTACTTTCAAAGCTTTTGCAGTAGGAGAAAACTTCTAAAACGGATTGTATGAAAAATGCTTGAGCTTACACTGTTTCCTTTAAGGAAATGACTTCTTTTCATCATTATCATCATGGTATGAAGGATTAGGCATAGTTTTAGAACCTGATTCACTCAACTACGTTTTGACCCTTATTGTTACTTTTAAAGCTTTTAAAGACGGAGAAAACAGCTAAAACGGACTGTATGATGAAATGCTTGAGCTTACACTGTTTTCTTTAAGGAAATAACCTGTTTTCATCATTATCATCATGGTATGAATGATTAGGCATAGTTTTAGAACCTGATTCACTCAACTACGTTTTGACCCTTATTGTTACTTTTAAAGCTTTTGCAGAAGGGGAAAACAGCTAAAACGCACTGTATGAAGAGTGCTTGAGCTTACACTGTTTCCTTTAAGGAAATGACCTCTTTTCATCATTATCATCATGGTATGAAGGATTAGGCATAGTTTTAGAACCTGATTCACTCAACTACGTTTTGACCCTTATTGTTACTTTTAAAGCTTTTGCAGAAGGGGAAAACAGCTAAAACGCACTGTATGAAGAGTGCTTGAGCTTACACTGTTTCCTTTAAGGAAATGACCTCTTTTCATCATTATCATCATGGTATGAAGGATTAGGCATAGTTTTAGAACCTGATTCACTCAACTATGTTTTGACCCTTATTGTTACTTTTAAAGCTTTTGCAGAAGGAGAAAACAGCTAAAATGCACTGTATGAAGAATGCTTGAGCTTACACTGTTTCTTTTAAGCAAATGACCTCTTTTCATCATTATCATCATGGTATGAAGGATTAGGCATAGTTTTAGAACCTGATTCACTCAACTACGTTTTGACCCTTATTGTTACTTTTAAAGCTTTTGCAGAAGGGGAAAACAGCTAAAACGCACTGTATGAAGAATGCTTGAGCTTACACTGTTTTTTAAGCAAATGACCTCTTTTCATCATTATCATCATGGTATGAAGGATTAGGCATAGTTTTAGAACCTGATTCACTCAACTACGTTTTGACCCTTATTGTTACTTTCAAAGCTTTTAAAGACGGAGAAAACAGCTAAAACGGACTGTATGATGAAATGCTTGAGCTTACACTGTTTTCTTTAAGGAAATAACCTGTTTTCATCATTATCATCATGGTATGAATGATTAGGCATAGTTTTAGAACCTGATTCACTCAACTACGTTTTGACCCTTATTGTTACTTTTAAAGCTTTTGCAGAAGGAGAAAACAGCTCAAATGCACTGTATGAAGAATGCTTGAGCTTACACTGTTTCTTTTAAGCAAATGACCTCTTTTCATCATTATCATCATGGTATGAAGGATTAGTCATAGTTTTAGAACCTGATTCACTCAACTACGTTTTGACCCTTATTGTTACTTTCAAAGCTTTTAAAGACGGAGAAAACAGCTAAAACGGACTGTATGATGAAATGCTTGAGCTTACACTGTTTTCTTTAAGGAAATAACCTGTTTTCATCATTATCATCATGGTATGAATGATTAGGCATAGTTTTAGAACCTGATTCACTCAACTACGTTTTGACCCTTATTGTTACTTTCAAAGCTTTTGCAGTAGGAGAAAACTTCTAAAACGGATTGTATGAAAAATGCTTGAGCTTACACTGTTTCCTTTAAGGAAATGACTTCTTTTCATCATTATCATCATGGTATGAAGGATTAGGCATAGTTTTAGAACCTGATTCACTCAACTACGTTTTGACCCTTATTGTTACTTTTAAAGCTTTTAAAGACGGAGAAAACAGCTAAAACGGACTGTATGATGAAATGCTTGAGCTTACACTGTTTTCTTTAAGGAAATAACCTGTTTTCATCATTATCATCATGGTATGAATGATTAGGCATAGTTTTAGAACCTGATTCACTCAACTACGTTTTGACACTTATTGTTACTTTCAAAGCTTTTGCAGTAGGAGAAAACTTCTAAAACGGATTGTATGAAAAATGCTTGAGCTTACACTGTTTCCTTTAAGGAAATGACCTCTTTTCATCATTATCATCATGGTATGAAGGATTAGGCATAGTTTTAGAACCTGATTCACTCAACTACGTTTTGACCCTTATTGTTACTTTCAAAGCTTTTAAAGACGGAGAAAACAGCTAAAACGGACTGTATGATGAAATGCTTGAGCTTACACTGTTTTCTTTAAGGAAATAACCTGTTTTCATCATTATCATCATGGTATGAATGATTAGGCATAGTTTTAGAACCTGATTCACTCAACTACGTTTTGACCCTTATTGTTACTTTCAAAGCTTTTGCAGTAGGAGAAAACTTCTAAAACGGATTGTATGAAAAATGCTTGAGCTTACACTGTTTCCTTTAAGGAAATGACTTCTTTTCATCATTATCATCATGGTATGAAGGATTAGGCATAGTTTTAGAACCTGATTCACTCAACTACGTTTTGACCCTTATTGTTACTTTTAAAGCTTTTAAAGACGGAGAAAACAGCTAAAACGGACTGTATGATGAAATGCTTGAGCTTACACTGTTTTCTTTAAGGAAATAACCTGTTTTCATCATTATCATCATGGTATGAATGATTAGGCATAGTTTTAGAACCTGATTCACTCAACTACGTTTTGACCCTTATTGTTACTTTCAAAGCTTTTGCAGTAGGAGAAAACTTCTAAAACGGATTGTATGAAAAATGCTTGAGCTTACACTGTTTCCTTTAAGGAAATGACCTCTTTTCATCATTATCATCATGGTATGAAGGATTAGGCATAGTTTTAGAACCTGATTCACTCAACTACGTTTTGACCCTTATTGTTACTTTCAAAGCTTTTAAAGACGGAGAAAACAGCTAAAACGGACTGTATGATGAAATGCTTGAGCTTACACTGTTTTCTTTAAGGAAATAACCTGTTTTCATCATTATCATCATGGTATGAATGATTAGGCATAGTTTTAGAACCTGATTCACTCAACTACGTTTTGACCCTTATTGTTACTTTCAAAGCTTTTGCAGTAGGAGAAAACTTCTAAAACGGATTGTATGAAAAATGCTTGAGCTTACACTGTTTCCTTTAAGGAAATGACCTCTTTTCATCATTATCATCATGGTATGAAGGATTAGGCATAGTTTTAGAACCTGATTCACTCAACTACGTTTTGACCCTTATTGTTACTTTCAAAGCTTTTAAAGACAGAGAAAACAGCTAAAACGGACTGTATGATGAAATGCTTGAGCTTACACTGTTTTCTTTAAGGAAATAACCTGTTTTCATCATTATCATCATGGTATGAATGATTAGGCATAGTTTTAGAACCTGATTCACTCAACTACGTTTTGACCCTTATTGTTACTTTCAAAGCTTTTGCAGTAGGAGAAAACTTCTAAAACGGATTGTATGAAGAATGCTTGACCTTACACTGTTTCCTTTAAGCAAATGACCTCTTTTCATCATTATCATCATGGTATGAATGATTAGGCATAGTTTTAGAACCTGATTCACTCAACTACGTTTTGACCCTTATTGTTACTTTCAAAGCTTTTGCAGTAGGAGAAAACTTCTAAAACGGATTGTATGAAGAATGCTTGACCTTACACTGTTTCCTTTAAGCAAATGACCTCTTTTCATCATTATCATCATGGTATGAAGGATTAGGCATAGTTTTAGAACCTGATTCACTCAACTACGTTTTGACCCTTATTGTTACTTTTAAAGCTTTTGCAGAAGGGGAAAACAGCTAAAACGCACTGTATGAAGAGTGCTTGAGCTTACACTGTTTCCTTTAAGGAAATGACCTCTTTTCATCATTATCATCATGGTATGAAGGATTAGGCATAGTTTTAGAACCTGATTCACTCAACTATGTTTTGACCCTTATTGTTACTTTTAAAGCTTTTGCAGAAGGAGAAAACAGCTAAAATGCACTGTATGAAGAATGCTTGAGCTTACACTGTTTCTTTTAAGCAAATGACCTCTTTTCATCATTATCATCATGGTATGAAGGATTAGGCATAGTTTTAGAACCTGATTCACTCAACTACGTTTTGACCCTTATTGTTACTTTTAAAGCTTTTGCAGAAGGGGAAAACAGCTAAAACGCACTGTATGAAGAATGCTTGAGCTTACACTGTTTTTTAAGCAAATGACCTCTTTTCATCATTATCATCATGGTATGAAGGATTAGGCATAGTTTTAGAACCTGATTCACTCAACTACGTTTTGACCCTTATTGTTACTTTCAAAGCTTTTAAAGACGGAGAAAACAGCTAAAACGGACTGTATGATGAAATGCTTGAGCTTACACTGTTTTCTTTAAGGAAATAACCTGTTTTCATCATTATCATCATGGTATGAATGATTAGGCATAGTTTTAGAACCTGATTCACTCAACTACGTTTTGACCCTTATTGTTACTTTTAAAGCTTTTGCAGAAGGAGAAAACAGCTCAAATGCACTGTATGAAGAATGCTTGAGCTTACACTGTTTCTTTTAAGCAAATGACCTCTTTTCATCATTATCATCATGGTATGAAGGATTAGTCATAGTTTTAGAACCTGATTCACTCAACTACGTTTTGACCCTTATTGTTACTTTCAAAGCTTTTAAAGACGGAGAAAACAGCTAAAACGGACTGTATGATGAAATGCTTGAGCTTACACTGTTTTCTTTAAGGAAATAACCTGTTTTCATCATTATCATCATGGTATGAATGATTAGGCATAGTTTTAGAACCTGATTCACTCAACTACGTTTTGACCCTTATTGTTACTTTCAAAGCTTTTGCAGTAGGAGAAAACTTCTAAAACGGATTGTATGAAGAATGCTTGACCTTACACTGTTTCCTTTAAGCAAATGACCTCTTTTCATCATTATCATCATGGTATGAAGGATTAGGCATAGTTTTAGAACCTGATTCACTCAACTACGTTTTGACCCTTATTGTTACTTTTAAAGCTTTTGCAGAAGGGGAAAACAGCTAAAACGCACTGTATGAAGACTGCTTGAGCTTACACTGTTTCCTTTAAGGAAATGACCTCTTTTCATCATTATCATCATGGTATGAAGGATTAGGCATAGTTTTAGAACCTGATTCACTCAACTACGTTTTGACCCTTATTGTTACTTTTAAAGCTTTTGCAGAAGGGGAAAACAGCTAAAACGCACTGTATGAAGAATGCTTGAGCTTACACTGTTTCCTTTAAGGAAATGACCTCTTTTCATCATTATCATCATGGTATGAAGGATTAGGCATAGTTTTAGAACCTGATTCACTCAACTATGTTTTGACCCTTATTGTTACTTTTAAAGCTTTTGCAGAAGGAGAAAACAGCTAAAATGCACTGTATGAAGAATGCTTGAGCTTACACTGTTTCTTTTAAGCAAATGACCTCTTTTCATCATTATCATCATGGTATGAAGGATTAGGCATAGTTTTAGAACCTGATTCACTCAACTACGTTTTGACCCTTATTGTTACTTTCAAAGCTTTTGCAGTAGGAGAAAACTTCTAAAACGGATTGTATGAAGAATGCTTGACCTTACACTGTTTCCTTTAAGCAAATGACCTCTTTTCATCATTATCATCATGGTATGAAGGATTAGGCATAGTTTTAGAACCTGATTCACTCAACTACGTTTTGACCCTTATTGTTACTTTTAAAGCTTTTGCAGAAGGGAAAACAGCTAAAACGCACTGTATGAAGAGTGCTTGAGCTTACACTGTTTCTTTTAAGCAAATGACCTCTTTTCATCATTATCATCATGGTATGAAGGATTAGTCATAGTTTTAGAACCTGATTCACTCAACTACGTTTTGACCCTTATTGTTACTTTCAAAGCTTTTAAAGACGGAGAAAACAGCTAAAACGGACTGTATGATGAAATGCTTGAGCTTACACTGTTTTCTTTAAGGAAATAACCTGTTTTCATCATTATCATCATGGTATGAATGATTAGGCATAGTTTTAGAACCTGATTCACTCAACTACGTTTTGACCCTTATTGTTACTTTTAAAGCTTTTGCAGAAGGGGAAAACAGCTAAAACGCACTGTATGAAGAATGCTTGAGCTTACACTGTTTCTTTTAAGCAAATGACCTCTTTTCATCATTATCATCATGGTATGAAGGATTAGTCATAGTTTTAGAACCTGATTCACTCAACTACGTTTTGACCCTTATTGTTACTTTCAAAGCTTTTAAAGACGGAGAAAACCGCTAAAACGGACTGTATGATGAAATGCTTGAGCTTACACTGTTTTCTTTAAGGAAATAACCTGTTTTCATCATTATCATCATGGTATGAATGATTAGGCATAGTTTTAGAACCTGATTCACTCAACTACGTTTTGACCCTTATTGTTACTTTCAAAGCTTTTGCAGTAGGAGAAAACTTCTAAAACGGATTGTATGAAAAATGCTTGAGCTTACACTGTTTCCTTTAAGGAAATGACTTCTTTTCATCATTATCATCATGGTATGAAGGATTAGGCATAGTTTTAGAACCTGATTCACTCAACTACGTTTTGACCCTTATTGTTACTTTTAAAGCTTTTAAAGACGGAGAAAACAGCTAAAACGGACTGTATGATGAAATGCTTGAGCTTACACTGTTTTCTTTAAGGAAATAACCTGTTTTCATCATTATCATCATGGTATGAATGATTAGGCATAGTTTTAGAACCTGATTCACTCAACTACGTTTTGACCCTTATTGTTACTTTCAAAGCTTTTGCAGTAGGAGAAAACTTCTAAAACGGATTGTATGAAGAATGCTTGACCTTACACTGTTTCCTTTAAGCAAATGACCTCTTTTCATCATTATCATCATGGTATGAAGGATTAGGCATAGTTTTAGAACCTGATTCACTCAACTACGTTTTGACCCTTATTGTTACTTTTAAAGCTTTTGCAGAAGGGGAAAACAGCTAAAACGCACTGTATGAAGAGTGCTTGAGCTTACACTGTTTCCTTTAAGGAAATGACCTCTTTTCATCATTATCATCATGGTATGAAGGATTAGGCATAGTTTTAGAACCTGATTCACTCAACTATGTTTTGACCCTTATTGTTACTTTTAAAGCTTTTAAAGACGGAGAAAACAGCTAAAATGCACTGTATGAAGAATGCTTGAGCTTACACTGTTTCTTTTAAGCAAATGACCTCTTTTCATCATTATCATCATGGTATGAAGGATTAGGCATAGTTTTAGAACCTGATTCACTCAACTACGTTTTGACCCTTATTGTTACTTTCAAAGCTTTTGCAGTAGGAGAAAACTTCTAAAACGGATTGTGTTGGAGCTATATTGTTGTTTTTGTTTATTTTGGGCTTGAGTTAATTTATAGCTTCATTTATTCATTTATTTTCTTGCTAAGGTTAATTTGGTTTATTTTGTATTTATGCTTTACTTGTATTGTCGTTTATTGGTCACATGGTGTTATGTTCATTTGCATAAAGTAGGTCAAGGTGGGAGGTGCTTCATGCTAGGAGGGCATATGGTTTTTTACCAGCGTGAGAGAGGCAGCAAGAATGTCTGTGAGCTTGCTCATGTATGTGAATAAACCTTCTTAAACTCAATCTTGGTATGGACAGCACTTTGCTTTGGTACCTCTGAACCTGCGTAAAGCCTAACCATGACCTAGCCTCAAGTGGCCATTTGAGAAGTTTGTTATTATTTGTTTGGTTTAAGTTTATGGACAAATGGCCACTACATTAAGTAAAAAACCCGCCCTGGATATATCGTTGGTTTACGTGGATACTGGACTTGTCGTTTGCTGGATTACCGTTTGGAAAGTGGATTACTCACCTGGATGCGGGAGACAAACAAAGGAAAGGGCCTAGGAGTGACGGAGGCGTGGGCTAGATACAGTGCAAACATTGAATAATACGACCCATCCGACAGTGTAAAGTTTCCTTGGACACCGTACTGGATAACGGTGACAATACTGGAGCGCTGGAGCTGCACTACGGAGTGGAGGACATTATCTGCTGCAATTTGAATTCGCAAAGGCCCAAAGCCTTCACAGGTGGTGCGCACGGGCGCGCGCAACAACAACAGCTACTGCGTGCATACAACTCCGTGTACAAAGGCAACCACCGCAACAAACAAAGTTCCACGAGGTATGTGCTTTATTCAGTCTTTGCAAACAACTCTGTGTGTGTACATGACCGACAACAACAAAGAGTAAAATGTCTGACGTTGCATCTAAAGCCACGAGCGACACGGCGCTTCCTACAAGAAGACGCACAAGTTTTACTGCTAAAGGAATGATGTTTTTTATGCAAACGTGTCAGGAAAAGAGATCGATGCAATGCAGACGAGCCAAATCGTGCATGAATCAGATGGATAAGTTGATGCATTCTGCAGACAATATTGATGCAGTCAAGTCTCTTTTGGATCAAATGATAATATGTGTTGATGAGGCAAAACAACATCATTTGTCATTTATGTCACTGGACATACCTCAGGATGAGAAGGAGAAACAAGATAAATATTTTGAACAAAAGGAAAAGTGTTTTTCAAGCTTTGTTGATGACGTCAAAGGTTGGTTATCAAACACAGGCCATTCATATGAACTTCCGATTAAACCACCTGATAATCCAACTGGTATTGGGCCTGAGGACAGTGTATCCAATAAAGGTTCTGCAATGTGTTCAAAGGCTGGTTCTAAGCTCTCAAAGACTTCATCCAGTTCATCCGCAAAACTATTAGCGCAAGCAGAAAGAGCAGCGTTACAGGAACGCATGGTTGCTCTGAAACAAAGGCATATTTTGGAGGATCAGGAGGAACAAATACGACTTGAACAAGAGGACTTGCGTAAGAAACAGGAACATTTAAGGAGAGAAAAGGAACAACTTGCTCTGGAGGCAGAATTAAAGGTGACAAATGCAAAATTGGAGGTTCTGGAAGTAAGCTCAAAGTATGGCTGTAAAGTTTCAAGATGTGCATCTCAAACATCAGATGGTATGAATTCTTACTTGAAAAGGTCAGAAACTCAAAGGACATATGAACTAAATCCGAATGCTGAACGCTATGTGCCCACCAATAAAAGCTTTGAACCTACCTCCAGTCGCTTGTTAAATTCTGTCCCTGTTGGTGTTCAACCCATCAATTCTCTGGACATTTTGAACATCATGCAGCGTCAAAATGAAATAACTACGCTGTTGGTCCAACAAAACACAGCCTCTGCCCTGCCTATAAGAAATATACCTGTATTTGATGGTGATCCCCTGTATTTCAAATCTTTTCTCAGAGCCTTTGAAAATTGCATTGAGGATAAAACTCAAAATTTCAGTGATTGTTTGTACTTTCTAGAACAGTATACAAGGGGGCAACCAAGAGACATTGTAAGAAGTTGTCAACATATGCCCTCTGAACCAGGTTATCAAAGAGCAAAGGCGCTTTTGATTGAACATTTTGGCAGTGAACATAAGATCTCTTCTGCTTACATGGACAAAATCAACAACTGGCCCTCAATAAAACCTGAGGATGTTAATGCTTTGCAGTCATTTGCTTTGTTCCTTCGAGGTTGCTCCAATATAGTACATCATATAAAGTATATGAAGGAGTTGGACATGCCAGCTAACCTCAGGACGATCCTAATGAAACTCCCATACAAGCTGAGGGAAAAGTGGAGAAATGTGGCATGTGACATACTGGAACAAACTGGAAACAGAGCAGTGTTTGTTGATTTTGTGAATTTTATTGAAAAACAAGTCAAAATTGTTTCAGATCCTCTGTTTGGAAATATTAATGATGTTTCTCCAGCCAGCTATACAAAGCTATCCATGCAAGTTAACCAGAAAAGGAAAAGTGGTACATTTGCCACCAGCATTAATGCACCAAAGGATGGACATAGAGAAATGGAAAACTCGACAGCTCACAGTAACCAGCTCAAATGTATGTTCTGCTATCTTACCAATCACACTCTGGAAAAATGCTTTCAGTTTAGAAGAAAGACACAACAGGACAAGATTCAGTTTCTAAAGGAGAAGGGCGTTTGTTTTGGGTGCTTGAAACATGGACACACGAGCAAAGACTGTAGGAGTCGTTTGGATTGTGAAGTGTGTCACAGGAAACACCCATCTGTCCTGCATGTGGAGAAGGATATTACAAGGATAACCTCCAAAGAAACTGTAAGCACTGTACCCGGGAAGCAGCAGACGTGTGGTCATATTGGGGCTGGTGATGAGGATACTGCTGTCTTTTCCATTGTGGCTGTGCAGGTGAAAAGTCAGAAAAGTAATAGAGTTGTGCATACTTATGCTTTCCTGGATCCTGGGAGCTCTGGTACCTTCTGTACTACAAGTTTGGCTGAAAGGCTGGGAGTATCAGGAAAAAACTGTAATGTAGTGTTGAGGACAATGGGGCAGACTAAAACCATTAACACTACTATCGTTACCGGTCTGGAGGTGTCTGGATTCGACACCGATGATTTTATTGAGCTACCATCTGTTCTGACACAAACAAAAATGCCTGTATCTAAAGTCAATGTGCCATGTCAGGATGATGTTGCCAAATGGGCGTATTTGAGTAGCATTAGGCTACATGAAGTAGATGCAGATGTAGACTTGCTCATTGGAACCGACTCTTCTAAAGTTTTGGAGCCATGGGAACTGATAAACAGTCAATGCGGTGGACCGTATGCAGTGAGGACCAGAGTTGGCTGGGTCATAAACGGGCCTCTTCGTGCTGGAGACTCTGAAGGTACTGGTGTCAAATCAGGATGCATTGTTGTAACTGCTAATCACATATCTGTGGAACACTTGGAAAGTATGTTGATGCAACAGTATAATCATGACTTTATTGAAAGAACAAGTGATGAACAACTTGAGATGTCAAGAGAAGACATTAAATTCATGAAAATTGTGGAGAGTACGACAGTGCTTAACAATGAACATTATTACATTGACTTACCTTTCAGAGTTGACAATCCTGTTTTGCCAAATAATCGCTGCATCGCACTACAAAGACTCCAAGGCCTGAAGAGGAGATTTAATAGAGATATTTCATTCAAGGCTCAATACGTTGATTTCCTTAACAACATGTTAAAACAAGGATATGCAGAAAAGGTTCCCACAAATGAGCCCACTCTGGAACAAGGAAAGGTGTGGTACATTCCCCACCATGGTGTACATCATCCAACCAAAGGAAAGTTGCGTGTTGTGTTTGATTGCGGCTGTACTTATAAGGGTACATCATTGAACAGTCAGCTCCTGCAGGGCCCAGACTTTACTAACACGCTAATTGGTGTCCTCCTTCGGTTTAGAGAAGAGCCCATCGCTGTTATGGCTGATATCAACGCCATGTTCCATCAGGTCCGGGTTCCATATAAGCACGTTAACTTCTTGCGCTTTCTATGGTGGCCCAATGGAGACGCTACAGCGGAGCCAGAGGAATACAGGATGTGCGTGCATTTGTTTGGAGCTGTATCCTCACCAAGCTGCTCAAACTATGCACTGAGGAGAACTGCTGAGGATAATGCACTGCAATACTCACCCGATGTCCTCCGTACAGTCAAGACAAATTTCTACGTGGATGACTGTCTTAAGTCTACTGTGACAGAGGAAGATGCAGTGGAGCTCATACATGGATTAACATCTCTCTGTAAAAAGGGCGGCTTCCATCTCCAAAAGTGGGTCACAAATAACTCAAATGTGTTTGCACTTATTCCTAGTGACATCAGAGCAGTGGGTTTGGGGAACATGGATTTGGACAGAGATCAACTCCCTGTGGAAAGAGCTCTGGGGATGCAATGGTGTGTTCAAGGAGATACGTTCAGCTTCAGGACTGCAGTGCAGGAACGTCCACACACTAGGAGGGGCATCCTTTCTGTGGTGAGCTCTCTTTACGACCCGCTGGGGTTTCTGTCTCCTTTTATAATACCTGCCAAGTTACTGTTACAGGAGCTGTGCAGAATGAACTTCAAGTGGGATGAGCCAGTTCCCCATGACGTCTCCGAACATTGGTCTGAGTGGCTCTCTGAACTTCAGCATATGAGTGGATTTAAGGTGGAACGGTGTATTAAACCCAAAACCTTTGGAACACAAGTGAAAGCAGAACTGCATCATTTTTCAGATGCCAGTCAAACAGGATATGGCACTGTTTCATACTTGAGATTGGAGAGCACTGACAATGTGCATGTTTCATTTATCACAGGCAAGGCTCGTGTCGCTCCTCTAAAGCAACTAACCATTCCACGCCTTGAGCTTGCTGCAGCTGTGCTTGCTGTTCGAGTGAACACAATGCTGTTGAAAGAGCTACAGTTGCCATTGCAAAGGTCATTCTTTTGGACTGATAGCACTACTGTTCTCAAGTACATCTTCAATGAAACAAAGCGCTTTCACACATATGTTGCCAATCGTGTCAGCACCATAAGAGAATCCACAGACAAAGATCAGTGGAGGTATGTAAACACCAAAGACAATCCTGCAGATGAAGCTTCTCGAGGACTAAGAGCTCAGGAGTTTGGGAAAGGAAAATGGCTAAAAGGACCGGACTTTTTGCTCTTGCCCCCCACCAGGTGGCCAAAGCTTGACTTGGACTCCTCTTCCATTCCATCTGATGATACGGAGGTGAAAAGGGAACTCAAGGTGAATGTTGTTACAATACACAGTGACAATCCCCTCAGTCAGCTCATTCACTATTTTTCATCCTGGAGAAAGCTTAAAACATCAGTGGCCTGGCTGATGGAGCTGAAAGAAAGACTTTTACTTTTGAGCCGAAAGAGGAAAGAATATGTGGTCAACCAGAATGAGAATGTGGAAAAGGAGATTAAAAAATTCAAAGCCGCACTTGGAAAATCCAGCTTGACACCAGAGCGCTTGGAGGAAGCCGAAAAGGCAATAATTCAGTTTGCGCAAAACCAAAGATTCAGTACTGAAATTTCCTCACTAAAACGTGACCCAAAGACTGTTCTTAAAGACAGTCCTCTGTACCGCCTCGACCCCTTCATCGAAGATGGCCTCCTCAGAGTTGGTGGACGTCTGTTTAAATCTGCACTGCCGTGGGAGGTAAAGCATCCTGTGATTCTGTCAAAGGATTTGCACGTTTCCCAGCTCATATTGCGTTACATCCATTGCCAACTTGGACATGCTGGACGCAATCACATGCTGCACAGATTGAGACAGAAATATTGGATCATAAATGCCAACTCTGCGGCCAGGAAGATTCTCTCACAATGTACAGTGTGCAGAAGGTACAGAGGAAAGCTTGGAGAACAGAAGATGTCCGACTTACCGGAGGAACGAGTTGTGCCTGATAACGCACCCTTTACAAATGCGGGAGTGGACTATTTTGGACCATTGGAGGTGAGGAGAGGTAGAACTGTGCTGAAGCGATATGGAGTGATATTTACTTGTATGAGTAGCCGCGCAGTACACCTTGAGGTGGCGCACTCCCTCGACACAGACTCCTGCATCAATGCTGTGCGAAGATTTATCTGCAGAAGAGGACCTGTGACAAGTATAAGGTCAGATAACGGCACAAATTTTGTTGGTGCGAAGAAGGAACTGAGGCAGGCATTGGCCGCTTTAAATCATTCTAAAATTGAAAGGACTTTTGTGCAGGAAGGAATGACGTGGAGTTTTAACACCCCAGCTGCATCTCACCAAGGTGGCGTTTGGGAACGTTTGATTCGCTCTGTGCGCAGTGTACTTATCTCTGTTGTTGGACAGCAACTGCTGGACGAGGAAGGCCTGCAAACGCTGTTTTGCGAGGTGGAAGCGATACTCAATGATCGGCCAATAACTAAGGCTTCAGAAGATCCCAATGATTTAGAAGCGCTTACTCCAAATCACATTCTCCTGTTAAAAGGCAAGCCTATTCTGCCATTAGGTCTGTTCGAGAAATCTGATCTGTACATTAAGAGGAGATGGAGGCAAGTGCAGTACGTTGCGGAGCTTTTCTGGAAAAGGTGGACAGCAGAGTATTTGCTTGTAATGCAAGAAAGGCAAAAGTGGATGAAGCAGAAGAGAAACTTTATTCTAGGAGATATTGTTGTAATCGCTGATGCCACAGCTCCAAGAGGCTCATGGATGATGGGCAGAGTTCTAAGCACCACAGCTAACTCCAGAGGACTGGTTCGCTCGGTGAAGGTCCAAACGAAGAACAGCATCCTGGACAGACCAATAACCAAGCTCTGTCTTCTCTTGGAGGCAAATAATTGACTATACAATTCATTCTTTCTCCTATCTCTGTCTTCCATCTATTTGTTTCTTTCAGGTGTGGAGAATCCAAAGATGTGAAGATTTCAGTTTAATGCTTAAGCTACAATTAGAAAATAGCTCCTTTTTTGATAAAGGTTAATTGTGGGTAAAGTACCGTCACAATTAGGGGCTGGGTTGTTGGAGCTATATTGTTGTTTTTGTTTATTTTGGGCTTGAGTTAATTTATAGCTTCATTTATTCATTTATTTTCTTGCTAAGGTTAATTTGGTTTATTTTGTATTTATGCTTTACTTGTATTGTCGTTTATTGGTCACATGGTGTTATGTTCATTTGCATAAAGTAGGTCAAGGTGGGAGGTGCTTCATGCTAGGAGGGCATATGGTTTTTTACCAGCGTGAGAGAGGCAGCAAGAATGTCTGTGAGCTTGCTCATGTATGTGAATAAACCTTCTTAAACTCAATCTTGGTATGGACAGCACTTTGCTTTGGTACCTCTGAACCTGCGTAAAGCCTAACCATGACCTAGCCTCAAGTGGCCATTTGAGAAGTTTGTTATTATTTGTTTGGTTTAAGTTTATGGACAAATGGCCACTACAGATTGTATGAAGAATGCTTGACCTTACACTGTTTCCTTTAAGCAAATGACCTCTTTTCATCATTATCATCATGGTATGAAGGATTAGGCATAGTTTTAGAACCTGATTCACTCAACTACGTTTTGACCCTTATTGTTACTTTTAAAGCTTTTGCAGAAGGGAAAACAGCTAAAACGCACTGTATGAAGAGTGCTTGAGCTTACACTGTTTCTTTTAAGCAAATGACCTCTTTTCATCATTATCATCATGGTATGAAGGA
The DNA here is from genome assembly GCF_949316345.1 of Pungitius pungitius. Classification (NCBI taxonomy): domain Eukaryota; kingdom Metazoa; phylum Chordata; class Actinopteri; order Perciformes; family Gasterosteidae; genus Pungitius; species Pungitius pungitius. The sequence continues at coordinate 14,680,942 of NC_084909.1, read as the reverse complement.
TTAGTCATAGTTTTAGAACCTGATTCACTCAACTACGTTTTGACCCTTATTGTTACTTTCAAAGCTTTTAAAGACGGAGAAAACAGCTAAAACGGACTGTATGATGAAATGCTTGAGCTTACACTGTTTTCTTTAAGGAAATAACCTGTTTTCATCATTATCATCATGGTATGAATGATTAGGCATAGTTTTAGAACCTGATTCACTCAACTACGTTTTGACCCTTATTGTTACTTTTAAAGCTTTTGCAGAAGGGGAAAACAGCTAAAACGCACTGTATGAAGAGTGCTTGAGCTTACACTGTTTCCTTTAAGGAAATGACCTCTTTTCATCATTATCATCATGGTATGAAGGATTAGGCATAGTTTTAGAACCTGATTCACTCAACTACGTTTTGACCCTTATTGTTACTTTTAAAGCTTTTGCAGAAGGGGAAAACAGCTAAAACGCACTGTATGAAGAGTGCTTGAGCTTACACTGTTTCCTTTAAGGAAATGACCTCTTTTCATCATTATCATCATGGTATGAAGGATTAGGCATAGTTTTAGAACCTGATTCACTCAACTATGTTTTGACCCTTATTGTTACTTTTAAAGCTTTTGCAGAAGGAGAAAACAGCTAAAATGCACTGTATGAAGAATGCTTGAGCTTACACTGTTTCTTTTAAGCAAATGACCTCTTTTCATCATTATCATCATGGTATGAAGGATTAGGCATAGTTTTAGAACCTGATTCACTCAACTACGTTTTGACCCTTATTGTTACTTTTAAAGCTTTTGCAGAAGGGGAAAACAGCTAAAACGCACTGTATGAAGAATGCTTGAGCTTACACTGTTTTTTAAGCAAATGACCTCTTTTCATCATTATCATCATGGTATGAAGGATTAGGCATAGTTTTAGAACCTGATTCACTCAACTACGTTTTGACCCTTATTGTTACTTTCAAAGCTTTTAAAGACGGAGAAAACAGCTAAAACGGACTGTATGATGAAATGCTTGAGCTTACACTGTTTTCTTTAAGGAAATAACCTGTTTTCATCATTATCATCATGGTATGAATGATTAGGCATAGTTTTAGAACCTGATTCACTCAACTACGTTTTGACCCTTATTGTTACTTTTAAAGCTTTTGCAGAAGGAGAAAACAGCTCAAATGCACTGTATGAAGAATGCTTGAGCTTACACTGTTTCTTTTAAGCAAATGACCTCTTTTCATCATTATCATCATGGTATGAAGGATTAGTCATAGTTTTAGAACCTGATTCACTCAACTACGTTTTGACCCTTATTGTTACTTTCAAAGCTTTTAAAGACGGAGAAAACAGCTAAAACGGACTGTATGATGAAATGCTTGAGCTTACACTGTTTTCTTTAAGGAAATAACCTGTTTTCATCATTATCATCATGGTATGAATGATTAGGCATAGTTTTAGAACCTGATTCACTCAACTACGTTTTGACCCTTATTGTTACTTTCAAAGCTTTTGCAGTAGGAGAAAACTTCTAAAACGGATTGTATGAAAAATGCTTGAGCTTACACTGTTTCCTTTAAGGAAATGACTTCTTTTCATCATTATCATCATGGTATGAAGGATTAGGCATAGTTTTAGAACCTGATTCACTCAACTACGTTTTGACCCTTATTGTTACTTTTAAAGCTTTTAAAGACGGAGAAAACAGCTAAAACGGACTGTATGATGAAATGCTTGAGCTTACACTGTTTTCTTTAAGGAAATAACCTGTTTTCATCATTATCATCATGGTATGAATGATTAGGCATAGTTTTAGAACCTGATTCACTCAACTACGTTTTGACACTTATTGTTACTTTCAAAGCTTTTGCAGTAGGAGAAAACTTCTAAAACGGATTGTATGAAAAATGCTTGAGCTTACACTGTTTCCTTTAAGGAAATGACCTCTTTTCATCATTATCATCATGGTATGAAGGATTAGGCATAGTTTTAGAACCTGATTCACTCAACTACGTTTTGACCCTTATTGTTACTTTCAAAGCTTTTAAAGACGGAGAAAACAGCTAAAACGGACTGTATGATGAAATGCTTGAGCTTACACTGTTTTCTTTAAGGAAATAACCTGTTTTCATCATTATCATCATGGTATGAATGATTAGGCATAGTTTTAGAACCTGATTCACTCAACTACGTTTTGACCCTTATTGTTACTTTCAAAGCTTTTGCAGTAGGAGAAAACTTCTAAAACGGATTGTATGAAAAATGCTTGAGCTTACACTGTTTCCTTTAAGGAAATGACTTCTTTTCATCATTATCATCATGGTATGAAGGATTAGGCATAGTTTTAGAACCTGATTCACTCAACTACGTTTTGACCCTTATTGTTACTTTTAAAGCTTTTAAAGACGGAGAAAACAGCTAAAACGGACTGTATGATGAAATGCTTGAGCTTACACTGTTTTCTTTAAGGAAATAACCTGTTTTCATCATTATCATCATGGTATGAATGATTAGGCATAGTTTTAGAACCTGATTCACTCAACTACGTTTTGACCCTTATTGTTACTTTCAAAGCTTTTGCAGTAGGAGAAAACTTCTAAAACGGATTGTATGAAAAATGCTTGAGCTTACACTGTTTCCTTTAAGGAAATGACCTCTTTTCATCATTATCATCATGGTATGAAGGATTAGGCATAGTTTTAGAACCTGATTCACTCAACTACGTTTTGACCCTTATTGTTACTTTCAAAGCTTTTAAAGACGGAGAAAACAGCTAAAACGGACTGTATGATGAAATGCTTGAGCTTACACTGTTTTCTTTAAGGAAATAACCTGTTTTCATCATTATCATCATGGTATGAATGATTAGGCATAGTTTTAGAACCTGATTCACTCAACTACGTTTTGACCCTTATTGTTACTTTCAAAGCTTTTGCAGTAGGAGAAAACTTCTAAAACGGATTGTATGAAAAATGCTTGAGCTTACACTGTTTCCTTTAAGGAAATGACCTCTTTTCATCATTATCATCATGGTATGAAGGATTAGGCATAGTTTTAGAACCTGATTCACTCAACTACGTTTTGACCCTTATTGTTACTTTCAAAGCTTTTAAAGACAGAGAAAACAGCTAAAACGGACTGTATGATGAAATGCTTGAGCTTACACTGTTTTCTTTAAGGAAATAACCTGTTTTCATCATTATCATCATGGTATGAATGATTAGGCATAGTTTTAGAACCTGATTCACTCAACTACGTTTTGACCCTTATTGTTACTTTCAAAGCTTTTGCAGTAGGAGAAAACTTCTAAAACGGATTGTATGAAGAATGCTTGACCTTACACTGTTTCCTTTAAGCAAATGACCTCTTTTCATCATTATCATCATGGTATGAATGATTAGGCATAGTTTTAGAACCTGATTCACTCAACTACGTTTTGACCCTTATTGTTACTTTCAAAGCTTTTGCAGTAGGAGAAAACTTCTAAAACGGATTGTATGAAGAATGCTTGACCTTACACTGTTTCCTTTAAGCAAATGACCTCTTTTCATCATTATCATCATGGTATGAAGGATTAGGCATAGTTTTAGAACCTGATTCACTCAACTACGTTTTGACCCTTATTGTTACTTTTAAAGCTTTTGCAGAAGGGGAAAACAGCTAAAACGCACTGTATGAAGAGTGCTTGAGCTTACACTGTTTCCTTTAAGGAAATGACCTCTTTTCATCATTATCATCATGGTATGAAGGATTAGGCATAGTTTTAGAACCTGATTCACTCAACTATGTTTTGACCCTTATTGTTACTTTTAAAGCTTTTGCAGAAGGAGAAAACAGCTAAAATGCACTGTATGAAGAATGCTTGAGCTTACACTGTTTCTTTTAAGCAAATGACCTCTTTTCATCATTATCATCATGGTATGAAGGATTAGGCATAGTTTTAGAACCTGATTCACTCAACTACGTTTTGACCCTTATTGTTACTTTTAAAGCTTTTGCAGAAGGGGAAAACAGCTAAAACGCACTGTATGAAGAATGCTTGAGCTTACACTGTTTTTTAAGCAAATGACCTCTTTTCATCATTATCATCATGGTATGAAGGATTAGGCATAGTTTTAGAACCTGATTCACTCAACTACGTTTTGACCCTTATTGTTACTTTCAAAGCTTTTAAAGACGGAGAAAACAGCTAAAACGGACTGTATGATGAAATGCTTGAGCTTACACTGTTTTCTTTAAGGAAATAACCTGTTTTCATCATTATCATCATGGTATGAATGATTAGGCATAGTTTTAGAACCTGATTCACTCAACTACGTTTTGACCCTTATTGTTACTTTTAAAGCTTTTGCAGAAGGAGAAAACAGCTCAAATGCACTGTATGAAGAATGCTTGAGCTTACACTGTTTCTTTTAAGCAAATGACCTCTTTTCATCATTATCATCATGGTATGAAGGATTAGTCATAGTTTTAGAACCTGATTCACTCAACTACGTTTTGACCCTTATTGTTACTTTCAAAGCTTTTAAAGACGGAGAAAACAGCTAAAACGGACTGTATGATGAAATGCTTGAGCTTACACTGTTTTCTTTAAGGAAATAACCTGTTTTCATCATTATCATCATGGTATGAATGATTAGGCATAGTTTTAGAACCTGATTCACTCAACTACGTTTTGACCCTTATTGTTACTTTCAAAGCTTTTGCAGTAGGAGAAAACTTCTAAAACGGATTGTATGAAGAATGCTTGACCTTACACTGTTTCCTTTAAGCAAATGACCTCTTTTCATCATTATCATCATGGTATGAAGGATTAGGCATAGTTTTAGAACCTGATTCACTCAACTACGTTTTGACCCTTATTGTTACTTTTAAAGCTTTTGCAGAAGGGGAAAACAGCTAAAACGCACTGTATGAAGACTGCTTGAGCTTACACTGTTTCCTTTAAGGAAATGACCTCTTTTCATCATTATCATCATGGTATGAAGGATTAGGCATAGTTTTAGAACCTGATTCACTCAACTACGTTTTGACCCTTATTGTTACTTTTAAAGCTTTTGCAGAAGGGGAAAACAGCTAAAACGCACTGTATGAAGAATGCTTGAGCTTACACTGTTTCCTTTAAGGAAATGACCTCTTTTCATCATTATCATCATGGTATGAAGGATTAGGCATAGTTTTAGAACCTGATTCACTCAACTATGTTTTGACCCTTATTGTTACTTTTAAAGCTTTTGCAGAAGGAGAAAACAGCTAAAATGCACTGTATGAAGAATGCTTGAGCTTACACTGTTTCTTTTAAGCAAATGACCTCTTTTCATCATTATCATCATGGTATGAAGGATTAGGCATAGTTTTAGAACCTGATTCACTCAACTACGTTTTGACCCTTATTGTTACTTTCAAAGCTTTTGCAGTAGGAGAAAACTTCTAAAACGGATTGTATGAAGAATGCTTGACCTTACACTGTTTCCTTTAAGCAAATGACCTCTTTTCATCATTATCATCATGGTATGAAGGATTAGGCATAGTTTTAGAACCTGATTCACTCAACTACGTTTTGACCCTTATTGTTACTTTTAAAGCTTTTGCAGAAGGGAAAACAGCTAAAACGCACTGTATGAAGAGTGCTTGAGCTTACACTGTTTCTTTTAAGCAAATGACCTCTTTTCATCATTATCATCATGGTATGAAGGATTAGTCATAGTTTTAGAACCTGATTCACTCAACTACGTTTTGACCCTTATTGTTACTTTCAAAGCTTTTAAAGACGGAGAAAACAGCTAAAACGGACTGTATGATGAAATGCTTGAGCTTACACTGTTTTCTTTAAGGAAATAACCTGTTTTCATCATTATCATCATGGTATGAATGATTAGGCATAGTTTTAGAACCTGATTCACTCAACTACGTTTTGACCCTTATTGTTACTTTTAAAGCTTTTGCAGAAGGGGAAAACAGCTAAAACGCACTGTATGAAGAATGCTTGAGCTTACACTGTTTCTTTTAAGCAAATGACCTCTTTTCATCATTATCATCATGGTATGAAGGATTAGTCATAGTTTTAGAACCTGATTCACTCAACTACGTTTTGACCCTTATTGTTACTTTCAAAGCTTTTAAAGACGGAGAAAACCGCTAAAACGGACTGTATGATGAAATGCTTGAGCTTACACTGTTTTCTTTAAGGAAATAACCTGTTTTCATCATTATCATCATGGTATGAATGATTAGGCATAGTTTTAGAACCTGATTCACTCAACTACGTTTTGACCCTTATTGTTACTTTCAAAGCTTTTGCAGTAGGAGAAAACTTCTAAAACGGATTGTATGAAAAATGCTTGAGCTTACACTGTTTCCTTTAAGGAAATGACTTCTTTTCATCATTATCATCATGGTATGAAGGATTAGGCATAGTTTTAGAACCTGATTCACTCAACTACGTTTTGACCCTTATTGTTACTTTTAAAGCTTTTAAAGACGGAGAAAACAGCTAAAACGGACTGTATGATGAAATGCTTGAGCTTACACTGTTTTCTTTAAGGAAATAACCTGTTTTCATCATTATCATCATGGTATGAATGATTAGGCATAGTTTTAGAACCTGATTCACTCAACTACGTTTTGACCCTTATTGTTACTTTCAAAGCTTTTGCAGTAGGAGAAAACTTCTAAAACGGATTGTATGAAGAATGCTTGACCTTACACTGTTTCCTTTAAGCAAATGACCTCTTTTCATCATTATCATCATGGTATGAAGGATTAGGCATAGTTTTAGAACCTGATTCACTCAACTACGTTTTGACCCTTATTGTTACTTTTAAAGCTTTTGCAGAAGGGGAAAACAGCTAAAACGCACTGTATGAAGAGTGCTTGAGCTTACACTGTTTCCTTTAAGGAAATGACCTCTTTTCATCATTATCATCATGGTATGAAGGATTAGGCATAGTTTTAGAACCTGATTCACTCAACTATGTTTTGACCCTTATTGTTACTTTTAAAGCTTTTAAAGACGGAGAAAACAGCTAAAATGCACTGTATGAAGAATGCTTGAGCTTACACTGTTTCTTTTAAGCAAATGACCTCTTTTCATCATTATCATCATGGTATGAAGGATTAGGCATAGTTTTAGAACCTGATTCACTCAACTACGTTTTGACCCTTATTGTTACTTTCAAAGCTTTTGCAGTAGGAGAAAACTTCTAAAACGGATTGTATGAAGAATGCTTGACCTTACACTGTTTCCTTTAAGCAAATGACCTCTTTTCATCATTATCATCATGGTATGAAGGATTAGGCATAGTTTTAGAACCTGATTCACTCAACTACGTTTTGACCCTTATTGTTACTTTTAAAGCTTTTGCAGAAGGGAAAACAGCTAAAACGCACTGTATGAAGAGTGCTTGAGCTTACACTGTTTCTTTTAAGCAAATGACCTCTTTTCATCATTATCATCATGGTATGAAGGATTAGTCATAGTTTTAGAACCTGATTCACTCAACTACGTTTTGACCCTTATTGTTACTTTCAAAGCTTTTAAAGACGGAGAAAACAGCTAAAACGGACTGTATGATGAAATGCTTGAGCTTACACTGTTTTCTTTAAGGAAATAACCTGTTTTCATCATTATCATCATGGTATGAATGATTAGGCATAGTTTTAGAACCTGATTCACTCAACTACGTTTTGACCCTTATTGTTACTTTTAAAGCTTTTGCAGAAGGGGAAAACAGCTAAAACGCACTGTATGAAGAATGCTTGAGCTTACACTGTTTCTTTTAAGCAAATGACCTCTTTTCATCATTATCATCATGGTATGAAGGATTAGTCATAGTTTTAGAACCTGATTCACTCAACTACGTTTTGACCCTTATTGTTACTTTCAAAGCTTTTAAAGACGGAGAAAACCGCTAAAACGGACTGTATGATGAAATGCTTGAGCTTACACTGTTTTCTTTAAGGAAATAACCTGTTTTCATCATTATCATCATGGTATGAATGATTAGGCATAGTTTTAGAACCTGATTCACTCAACTACGTTTTGACCCTTATTGTTACTTTCAAAGCTTTTGCAGTAGGAGAAAACTTCTAAAACGGATTGTATGAAAAATGCTTGAGCTTACACTGTTTCCTTTAAGGAAATGACTTCTTTTCATCATTATCATCATGGTATGAAGGATTAGGCATAGTTTTAGAACCTGATTCACTCAACTACGTTTTGACCCTTATTGTTACTTTTAAAGCTTTTAAAGACGGAGAAAACAGCTAAAACGGACTGTATGATGAAATGCTTGAGCTTACACTGTTTTCTTTAAGGAAATAACCTGTTTTCATCATTATCATCATGGTATGAATGATTAGGCATAGTTTTAGAACCTGATTCACTCAACTACGTTTTGACCCTTATTGTTACTTTTAAAGCTTTTGCAGAAGGGGAAAACAGCTAAAACGCACTGTATGAAGAGTGCTTGAGCTTACACTGTTTCCTTTAAGGAAATGACCTCTTTTCATCATTATCATCATGGTATGAAGGATTAGGCATAGTTTTAGAACCTGATTCACTCAACTACGTTTTGACCCTTATTGTTACTTTTAAAGCTTTTGCAGAAGGGGAAAACAGCTAAAACGCACTGTATGAAGAGTGCTTGAGCTTACACTGTTTCCTTTAAGGAAATGACCTCTTTTCATCATTATCATCATGGTATGAAGGATTAGGCATAGTTTTAGAACCTGATTCACTCAACTATGTTTTGACCCTTATTGTTACTTTTAAAGCTTTTGCAGAAGGAGAAAACAGCTAAAATGCACTGTATGAAGAATGCTTGAGCTTACACTGTTTCTTTTAAGCAAATGACCTCTTTTCATCATTATCATCATGGTATGAAGGATTAGGCATAGTTTTAGAACCTGATTCACTCAACTACGTTTTGACCCTTATTGTTACTTTTAAAGCTTTTGCAGAAGGGGAAAACAGCTAAAACGCACTGTATGAAGAATGCTTGAGCTTACACTGTTTTTTAAGCAAATGACCTCTTTTCATCATTATCATCATGGTATGAAGGATTAGGCATAGTTTTAGAACCTGATTCACTCAACTACGTTTTGACCCTTATTGTTACTTTCAAAGCTTTTAAAGACGGAGAAAACAGCTAAAACGGACTGTATGATGAAATGCTTGAGCTTACACTGTTTTCTTTAAGGAAATAACCTGTTTTCATCATTATCATCATGGTATGAATGATTAGGCATAGTTTTAGAACCTGATTCACTCAACTACGTTTTGACCCTTATTGTTACTTTTAAAGCTTTTGCAGAAGGAGAAAACAGCTCAAATGCACTGCATGAAGAATGCTTGAGCTTACACTGTTTCTTTTAAGCAAATGACCTCTTTTCATCATTATCATCATGGTATGAAGGATTAGTCATAGTTTTAGAACCTGATTCACTCAACTACGTTTTGACCCTTATTGTTACTTTCAAAGCTTTTAAAGACGGAGAAAACAGCTAAAACGGACTGTATGATGAAATGCTTGAGCTTACACTGTTTTCTTTAAGGAAATAACCTGTTTTCATCATTATCATCATGGTATGAATGATTAGGCATAGTTTTAGAACCTGATTCACTCAACTACGTTTTGACCCTTATTGTTACTTTCAAAGCTTTTGCAGTAGGAGAAAACTTCTAAAACGGATTGTATGAAAAATGCTTGAGCTTACACTGTTTCCTTTAAGGAAATGACTTCTTTTCATCATTATCATCATGGTATGAAGGATTAGGCATAGTTTTAGAACCTGATTCACTCAACTACGTTTTGACCCTTATTGTTACTTTTAAAGCTTTTAAAGACGGAGAAAACAGCTAAAACGGACTGTATGATGAAATGCTTGAGCTTACACTGTTTTCTTTAAGGAAATAACCTGTTTTCATCATTATCATCATGGTATGAATGATTAGGCATAGTTTTAGAACCTGATTCACTCAACTACGTTTTGACACTTATTGTTACTTTCAAAGCTTTTGCAGTAGGAGAAAACTTCTAAAACGGATTGTATGAAAAATGCTTGAGCTTACACTGTTTCCTTTAAGGAAATGACCTCTTTTCATCATTATCATCATGGTATGAAGGATTAGGCATAGTTTTAGAACCTGATTCACTCAACTACGTTTTGACCCTTATTGTTACTTTCAAAGCTTTTAAAGACGGAGAAAACAGCTAAAACGGACTGTATGATGAAATGCTTGAGCTTACACTGTTTTCTTTAAGGAAATAACCTGTTTTCATCATTATCATCATGGTATGAATGATTAGGCATAGTTTTAGAACCTGATTCACTCAACTACGTTTTGACCCTTATTGTTACTTTCAAAGCTTTTGCAGTAGGAGAAAACTTCTAAAACGGATTGTATGAAAAATGCTTGAGCTTACACTGTTTCCTTTAAGGAAATGACTTCTTTTCATCATTATCATCATGGTATGAAGGATTAGGCATAGTTTTAGAACCTGATTCACTCAACTACGTTTTGACCCTTATTGTTACTTTTAAAGCTTTTAAAGACGGAGAAAACAGCTAAAACGGACTGTATGATGAAATGCTTGAGCTTACACTGTTTTCTTTAAGGAAATAACCTGTTTTCATCATTATCATCATGGTATGAATGATTAGGCATAGTTTTAGAACCTGATTCACTCAACTACGTTTTGACCCTTATTGTTACTTTCAAAGCTTTTGCAGTAGGAGAAAACTTCTAAAACGGATTGTATGAAAAATGCTTGAGCTTACACTGTTTCCTTTAAGGAAATGACCTCTTTTCATCATTATCATCATGGTATGAAGGATTAGGCATAGTTTTAGAACCTGATTCACTCAACTACGTTTTGACCCTTATTGTTACTTTCAAAGCTTTTAAAGACGGAGAAAACAGCTAAAACGGACTGTATGATGAAATGCTTGAGCTTACACTGTTTTCTTTAAGGAAATAACCTGTTTTCATCATTATCATCATGGTATGAATGATTAGGCATAGTTTTAGAACCTGATTCACTCAACTACGTTTTGACCCTTATTGTTACTTTCAAAGCTTTTGCAGTAGGAGAAAACTTCTAAAACGGATTGTATGAAAAATGCTTGAGCTTACACTGTTTCCTTTAAGGAAATGACCTCTTTTCATCATTATCATCATGGTATGAAGGATTAGGCATAGTTTTAGAACCTGATTCACTCAACTACGTTTTGACCCTTATTGTTACTTTCAAAGTTTTTAAAGACGGAGAAAACAGCTAAAACGGACTGTATGATGAAATGCTTGAGCTTACACTGTTTTCTTTAAGGAAATAACCTGTTTTCATCATTATCATCATGGTATGAATGATTAGGCATAGTTTTAGAACCTGATTCACTCAACTACGTTTTGACCCTTATTGTTACTTTCAAAGCTTTTGCAGTAGGAGAAAACTTCTAAAACGGATTGTATGAAGAATGCTTGACCTTACACTGTTTCCTTTAAGCAAATGACCTCTTTTCATCATTATCATCATGGTATGAATGATTAGGCATAGTTTTAGAACCTGATTCACTCAACTACGTTTTGACCCTTATTGTTACTTTCAAAGCTTTTGCAGTAGGAGAAAACTTCTAAAACGGATTGTATGAAGAATGCTTGACCTTACACTGTTTCCTTTAAGCAAATGACCTCTTTTCATCATTATCATCATGGTATGAAGGATTAGGCATAGTTTTAGAACCTGATTCACTCAACTACGTTTTGACCCTTATTGTTACTTTCAAAGCTTTTAAAGACGGAGAAAACAGCTAAAACGGACTGTATGATGAAATGCTTGAGCTTACACTGTTTTCTTTAAGGAAATAACCTGTTTTCATCATTATCATCATGGTATGAATGATTAGGCATAGTTTTAGAACCTGATTCACTCAACTACGTTTTGACCCTTATTGTTACTTTCAAAGCTTTTGCAGTAGGAGAAAACTTCTAAAACGGACTGTATGATGAAATGCTTGAGCTTACACTGTTTTCTTTAAAGAAATAACCTGTTTTCATCATTATCATCATGGTATGAATGATTAGGCATAGTTTTAGAACCTGATTCACTCAACTACGTTTTGACCCTTATTGTTACTTTTAAAGCTTTTGCAGAAGGAGAAAACAGCTCAAATGCACTGTATGAAGAATGCTTGAGCTTACACTGTTTCTTTTAAGCAAATGACCTCTTTTCATCATTATCATCATGGTATGAAGGATTAGTCATAGTTTTAGAACCTGATTCACTCAACTACGTTTTGACCCTTATTGTTACTTTCAAAGCTTTTAAAGACGGAGAAAACAGCTAAAACGGACTGTATGATGAAATGCTTGAGCTTACACTGTTTTCTTTAAGGAAATAACCTGTTTTCATCATTATCATCATGGTATGAATGATTAGGCATAGTTTTAGAACCTGATTCACTCAACTACGTTTTGACCCTTATTGTTACTTTCAAAGCTTTTGCAGTAGGAGAAAACTTCTAAAACGGATTGTATGAAAAATGCTTGAGCTTACACTGTTTCCTTTAAGGAAATGACCTCTTTTCATCATTATCATCATGGTATGAAGGATTAGGCATAGTTTTAGAACCTGATTCACTAAACTACGTTTTGACCCTTATTGTTACTTTTAAAGCTTTTAAAGACGGAGAAAACAGCTAAAACGGACTGTATGATGAAATGCTTGAGCTTACACTGTTTTCTTTAAAGAAATAACCTGTTTTCATCATTATCATCATGGTATGAAGGATTAGGCATAGTTTTAGAACCTGATTCACTCAACTATGTTTTGACCCTTATTGTTACTTTTAAAGCTTTTGCAGAAGGAGAAAACAGCTAAAATGCACTGTATGAAGAATGCTTGAGCTTACACTGTTTCTTTTAAGCAAATGACCTCTTTTCATCATTATCATCATGGTATGAAGGATTAGGCATAGTTTTAGAACCTGATTCACTCAACTACGTTTTGACCCTTATTGTTACTTTTAAAGCTTTTGCAGAAGGGGAAAACAGCTAAAACGCACTGTATGAAGAATGCTTGAGCTTACACTGTTTTTTAAGCAAATGACCTCTTTTCATCATTATCATCATGGTATGAAGGATTAGGCATAGTTTTAGAACCTGATTCACTCAACTACGTTTTGACCCTTATTGTTACTTTCAAAGCTTTTAAAGACGGAGAAAACAGCTAAAACGGACTGTATGATGAAATGCTTGAGCTTACACTGTTTTCTTTAAGGAAATAACCTGTTTTCATCATTATCATCATGGTATGAATGATTAGGCATAGTTTTAGAACCTGATTCACTCAACTACGTTTTGACCCTTATTGTTACTTTCAAAGCTTTTGCAGTAGGAGAAAACTTCTAAAACGGATTGTATGAAAAATGCTTGAGCTTACACTGTTTCCTTTAAGGAAATGACCTCTTTTCATCATTATCATCATGGTATGAAGGATTAGGCATAGTTTTAGAACCTGATTCACTCAACTACGTTTTGACCCTTATTGTTACTTTTAAAGCTTTTAAAGACGGAGAAAACAGCTAAAACGGACTGTATGATGAAATGCTTGAGCTTACACTGTTTTCTTTAAGGAAATAACCTGTTTTCATCATTATCATCATGGTATGAATGATTAGGCATAGTTTTAGAACCTGATTCACTCAACTACGTTTTGACCCTTATTGTTACTTTCAAAGCTTTTGCAGTAGGAGAAAACTTCTAAAACGGATTGTATGAAGAATGCTTGACCTTACACTGTTTCCTTTAAGCAAATGACCTCTTTTCATCATTATCATCATGGTATGAAGGATTAGGCATAGTTTTAGAACCTGATTCACTCAACTACGTTTTGACCCTTATTGTTACTTTTAAAGCTTTTGCAGAAGGGGAAAACAGCTAAAACGCACTGTATGAAGAGTGCTTGAGCTTACACTGTTTCTTTTAAGCAAATGACCTCTTTTCATCATTATCATCATGGTATGAAGGATTAGGCATAGTTTTAGAACCTGATTCACTCAACTACATTTTGACCCTTATTGTTACTTTCAAAGCTTTTAAAGACGGAGAAAACAGCTAAAACGGACTGTATGATGAAATGCTTGAGCTTACACTGTTTTCTTTAAGGAAATAACCTGTTTTCATCATTATCATCATGGTATGAATGATTAGGCATAGTTTTAGAACCTGATTCACTCAACTACGTTTTGACCCTTATTGTTACTTTTAAAGCTTTTGCAGAAGGAGAAAACAGCTCAAATGCACTGTATGAAGAATGCTTGAGCTTACACTGTTTCTTTTAAGCAAATGACCTCTTTTCATCATTATCATCATGGTATGAAGGATTAGTCATAGTTTTAGAACCTGATTCACTCAACTACGTTTTGACCCTTATTGTTACTTTCAAAGCTTTTAAAGACGGAGAAAACAGCTAAAACGGACTGTATGATGAAATGCTTGAGCTTACACTGTTTTCTTTAAGGAAATAACCTGTTTTCATCATTATCATCATGGTATGAATGATTAGGCATAGTTTTAGAACCTGATTCACTCAACTACGTTTTGACCCTTATTGTTACTTTTAAAGCTTTTGCAGAAGGAGAAAACAGCTCAAATGCACTGTATGAAGAATGCTTGAGCTTACACTGTTTCTTTTAAGCAAATGACCTCTTTTCATCATTATCATCATGGTATGAAGGATTAGGCATAGTTTTAGAACCTGATTCACTCAACTACGTTTTGACCCTTATTGTTACTTTCAAAGCTTTTAAAGACGGAGAAAACAGCTAAAACGGACTGTATGATGAAATGCTTGAGCTTACACTGTTTTCTTTAAGGAAATAACCTGTTTTCATCATTATCATCATGGTATGAATGATTAGGCATAGTTTTAGAACCTGATTCACTCAACTACGTTTTGACCCTTATTGTTACTTTCAAAGCTTTTGCAGTAGGAGAAAACTTCTAAAACGGATTGTATGAAAAATGCTTGAGCTTACACTGTTTCCTTTAAGGAAATGACCTCTTTTCATCATTATCATCATGGTATGAAGGATTAGGCATAGTTTTAGAACCTGATTCACTCAACTACGTTTTGACCCTTATTGTTACTTTTAAAGCTTTTGCAGAAGGGGAAAACAGCTAAAACGCACTGTATGAAGAATGCTTGAGCTTACACTGTTTTTTAAGCAAATGACCTCTTTTCATCATTATCATCATGGTATGAAGGATTAGGCATAGTTTTAGAACCTGATTCACTCAACTACGTTTTGACCCTTATTGTTACTTTCAAAGCTTTTAAAGACGGAGAAAACAGCTAAAACGGACTGTATGATGAAATGCTTGAGCTTACACTGTTTTCTTTAAGGAAATAACCTGTTTTCATCATTATCATCATGGTATGAATGATTAGGCATAGTTTTAGAACCTGATTCACTCAACTACGTTTTGACCCTTATTGTTACTTTCAAAGCTTTTGCAGTAGGAGAAAACTTCTAAAACGGATTGTATGAAAAATGCTTGAGCTTACACTGTTTCCTTTAAGGAAATGACCTCTTTTCATCATTATCATCATGGTATGAAGGATTAGGCATAGTTTTAGAACCTGATTCACTCAACTACGTTTTGACCCTTATTGTTACTTTCAAAGCTTTTAAAGACGGAGAAAACAGCTAAAACGGACTGTATGATGAAATGCTTGAGCTTACACTGTTTTCTTTAAGGAAATAACCTGTTTTCATCATTATCATCATGGTATGAATGATTAGGCATAGTTTTAGAACCTGATTCACTCAACTACGTTTTGACCCTTATTGTTACTTTCAAAGCTTTTGCAGTAGGAGAAAACTTCTAAAACGGATTGTATGAAGAATGCTTGACCTTACACTGTTTCCTTTAAGCAAATGACCTCTTTTCATCATTATCATCATGGTATGAATGATTAGGCATAGTTTTAGAACCTGATTCACTCAACTACGTTTTGACCCTTATTGTTACTTTCAAAGCTTTTGCAGTAGGAGAAAACTTCTAAAACGGATTGTATGAAGAATGCTTGACCTTACACTGTTTCCTTTAAGCAAATGACCTCTTTTCATCATTATCATCATGGTATGAAGGATTAGGCATAGTTTTAGAACCTGATTCACTCAACTACGTTTTGACCCTTATTGTTACTTTTAAAGCTTTTGCAGAAGGGGAAAACAGCTAAAACGCACTGTATGAAGAGTGCTTGAGCTTACACTGTTTCCTTTAAGGAAATGACCTCTTTTCATCATTATCATCATGGTATGAAGGATTAGGCATAGTTTTAGAACCTGATTCACTCAACTATGTTTTGACCCTTATTGTTACTTTTAAAGCTTTTGCAGAAGGAGAAAACAGCTAAAATGCACTGTATGAAGAATGCTTGAGCTTACACTGTTTCTTTTAAGCAAATGACCTCTTTTCATCATTATCATCATGGTATGAAGGATTAGGCATAGTTTTAGAACCTGATTCACTCAACTACGTTTTGACCCTTATTGTTACTTTTAAAGCTTTTGCAGAAGGAGAAAACAGCTCAAATGCACTGTATGAAGAATGCTTGAGCTTACACTGTTTCTTTTAAGCAAATGACCTCTTTTCATCATTATCATCATGGTATGAAGGATTAGGCATAGTTTTAGAACCTGATTCACTCAACTACGTTTTGACCCTTATTGTTACTTTCAAAGCTTTTAAAGACGGAGAAAACAGCTAAAACGGACTGTATGATGAAATGCTTGAGCTTACACTGTTTTCTTTAAGGAAATAACCTGTTTTCATCATTATCATCATGGTATGAATGATTAGGCATAGTTTTAGAACCTGATTCACTCAACTACGTTTTGACCCTTATTGTTACTTTCAAAGCTTTTGCAGTAGGAGAAAACTTCTAAAACGGATTGTATGAAAAATGCTTGAGCTTACACTGTTTCCTTTAAGGAAATGACCTCTTTTCATCATTATCATCATGGTATGAAGGATTAGGCATAGTTTTAGAACCTGATTCACTCAACTACGTTTTGACCCTTATTGTTACTTTCAAAGCTTTTAAAGACGGAGAAAACAGCTAAAACGGACTGTATGATGAAATGCTTGAGCTTACACTGTTTTCTTTAAGGAAATAACCTGTTTTCATCATTATCATCATGGTATGAATGATTAGGCATAGTTTTAGAACCTGATTCACTCAACTACGTTTTGACCCTTATTGTTACTTTCAAAGCTTTTGCAGTAGGAGAAAACTTCTAAAACGGATTGTATGAAGAATGCTTGACCTTACACTGTTTCCTTTAAGCAAATGACCTCTTTTCATCATTATCATCATGGTATGAATGATTAGGCATAGTTTTAGAACCTGATTCACTCAACTACGTTTTGACCCTTATTGTTACTTTCAAAGCTTTTGCAGTAGGAGAAAACTTCTAAAACGGATTGTATGAAGAATGCTTGACCTTACACTGTTTCCTTTAAGCAAATGACCTCTTTTCATCATTATCATCATGGTATGAAGGATTAGGCATAGTTTTAGAACCTGATTCACTCAACTACGTTTTGACCCTTATTGTTACTTTTAAAGCTTTTGCAGAAGTGGAAAACAGCTAAAACGCACTGTATGAAGAGTGCTTGAGCTTACACTGTTTCCTTTAAGGAAATGACCTCTTTTCATCATTATCATCATGGTATGAAGGATTAGGCATAGTTTTAGAACCTGATTCACTCAACTATGTTTTGACCCTTATTGTTACTTTTAAAGCTTTTGCAGAAGGAGAAAACAGCTAAAATGCACTGTATGAAGAATGCTTGAGCTTACACTGTTTCTTTTAAGCAAATGACCTCTTTTCATCATTATCATCATGGTATGAAGGATTAGGCATAGTTTTAGAACCTGATTCACTCAACTACGTTTTGACCCTTATTGTTACTTTTAAAGCTTTTGCAGAAGGGGAAAACAGCTAAAACGCACTGTATGAAGAATGCTTGAGCTTACACTGTTTTTTAAGCAAATGACCTCTTTTCATCATTATCATCATGGTATGAAGGATTAGGCATAGTTTTAGAACCTGATTCACTCAACTACGTTTTGACCCTTATTGTTACTTTCAAAGCTTTTAAAGACGGAGAAAACAGCTAAAACGGACTGTATGATGAAATGCTTGAGCTTACACTGTTTTCTTTAAGGAAATAACCTGTTTTCATCATTATCATCATGGTATGAATGATTAGGCATAGTTTTAGAACCTGATTCACTCAACTACGTTTTGACCCTTATTGTTACTTTCAAAGCTTTTGCAGTAGGAGAAAACTTCTAAAACGGATTGTATGAAGAATGCTTGACCTTACACTGTTTCCTTTAAGCAAATGACCTCTTTTCATCATTATCATCATGGTATGAATGATTAGGCATAGTTTTAGAACCTGATTCACTCAACTACGTTTTGACCCTTATTGTTACTTTCAAAGCTTTTGCAGTAGGAGAAAACTTCTAAAACGGATTGTATGAAGAATGCTTGACCTTACACTGTTTCCTTTAAGCAAATGACCTCTTTTCATCATTATCATCATGGTATGAAGGATTAGGCATAGTTTTAGAACCTGATTCACTCAACTACGTTTTGACCCTTATTGTTACTTTTAAAGCTTTTGCAGAAGGGGAAAACAGCTAAAACGCACTGTATGAAGAGTGCTTGAGCTTACACTGTTTCCTTTAAGGAAATGACCTCTTTTCATCATTATCATCATGGTATGAAGGATTAGGCATAGTTTTAGAACCTGATTCACTCAACTATGTTTTGACCCTTATTGTTACTTTTAAAGCTTTTGCAGAAGGAGAAAACAGCTAAAATGCACTGTATGAAGAATGCTTGAGCTTACACTGTTTCTTTTAAGCAAATGACCTCTTTTCATAATTATCATCATGGTATGAAGGATTAGGCATAGTTTTAGAACCTGATTCACTCAACTACGTTTTGACCCTTATTGTTACTTTTAAAGCTTTTGCAGAAGGGGAAAACAGCTAAAACGCACTGTATGAAGAATGCTTGAGCTTACACTGTTTTTTAAGCAAATGACCTCTTTTCATCATTATCATCATGGTATGAAGGATTAGGCATAGTTTTAGAACCTGATTCACTCAACTACGTTTTGACCCTTATTGTTACTTTCAAAGCTTTGAAAGACGGAGAAAACAGCTAAAACGGACTGTATGATGAAATGCTTGAGCTTACACTGTTTTCTTTAAGGAAATAACCTGTTTTCATCATTATCATCATGGTATGAATGATTAGGCATAGTTTTAGAACCTGATTCACTCAACTACGTTTTGACCCTTATTGTTACTTTTAAAGCTTTTGCAGAAGGAGAAAACAGCTCAAATGCACTGTATGAAGAATGCTTGAGCTTACACTGTTTCTTTTAAGCAAATGACCTCTTTTCATCATTATCATCATGGTATGAAGGATTAGTCATAGTTTTAGAACCTGATTCACTCAACTACGTTTTGACCCTTATTGTTACTTTCAAAGCTTTTAAAGACGGAGAAAACAGCTAAAACGGACTGTATGATGAAATGCTTGAGCTTACACTGTTTTCTTTAAGGAAATAACCTGTTTTCATCATTATCATCATGGTATGAATGATTAGGCATAGTTTTAGAACCTGATTCACTCAACTACGTTTTGACCCTTATTGTTACTTTCAAAGCTTTTGCAGTAGGAGAAAACTTCTAAAACGGATTGTATGAAAAATGCTTGAGCTTACACTGTTTCCTTTAAGGAAATGACCTCTTTTCATCATTATCATCATGGTATGAAGGATTAGGCATAGTTTTAGAACCTGATTCACTCAACTACGTTTTGACCCTTATTGTTACTTTTAAAGCTTTTAAAGACGGAGAAAACAGCTAAAACGGACTGTATGATGAAATGCTTGAGCTTACACTGTTTTCTTTAAGGAAATAACCTGTTTTCATCATTATCATCATGGTATGAATGATTAGGCATAGTTTTAGAACCTGATTCACTCAACTACGTTTTGACCCTTATTGTTACTTTCAAAGCTTTTGCAGTAGGAGAAAACTTCTAAAACGGATTGTATGAAGAATGCTTGACCTTACACTGTTTCCTTTAAGCAAATGACCTCTTTTCATCATTATCATCATGGTATGAAGGATTAGGCATAGTTTTAGAACCTGATTCACTCAACTACGTTTTGACCCTTATTGTTACTTTTAAAGCTTTTGCAGAAGGGGAAAACAGCTAAAACGCACTGTATGAAGAGTGCTTGAGCTTACACTGTTTCTTTTAAGCAAATGACCTCTTTTCATCATTATCATCATGGTATGAAGGATTAGGCATAGTTTTAGAACCTGATTCACTCAACTACGTTTTGACCCTTATTGTTACTTTCAAAGCTTTTAAAGACGGAGAAAACAGCTAAAACGGACTGTATGATGAAATGCTTGAGCTTACACTGTTTTCTTTAAGGAAATAACCTGTTTTCATCATTATCATCATGGTATGAATGATTAGGCATAGTTTTAGAACCTGATTCACTCAACTACGTTTTGACCCTTATTGTTACTTTTAAAGCTTTTGCAGAAGGAGAAAACAGCTCAAATGCACTGTATGAAGAATGCTTGAGCTTACACTGTTTCTTTTAAGCAAATGACCTCTTTTCATCATTATCATCATGGTATGAAGGATTAGGCATAGTTTTAGAACCTGATTCACTCAACTACGTTTTGACCCTTATTGTTACTTTCAAAGCTTTTAAAGACGGAGAAAACAGCTAAAACGGACTGTATGATGAAATGCTTGAGCTTACACTGTTTTCTTTAAGGAAATAACCTGTTTTCATCATTATCATCATGGTATGAATGATTAGGCATAGTTTTAGAACCTGATTCACTCAACTACGTTTTGACCCTTATTGTTACTTTTAAAGCTTTTGCAGAAGGAGAAAACAGCTCAAATGCACTGTATGAAGAATGCTTGAGCTTACACTGTTTCTTTTAAGCAAATGACCTCTTTTCATCATTATCATCATGGTATGAAGGATTAGTCATAGTTTTAGAACCTGATTCACTCAACTACGTTTTGACCCTTATTGTTACTTTCAAAGCTTTTAAAGACGGAGAAAACAGCTAAAACGGACTGTATGATGAAATGCTTGAGCTTACACTGTTTTCTTTAAGGAAATAACCTGTTTTCATCATTATCATCATGGTATGAATGATTAGGCATAGTTTTAGAACCTGATTCACTCAACTATGTTTTGACCCTTATTGTTACTTTTAAAGCTTTTGCAGAAGGAGAAAACAGCTAAAATGCACTGTATGAAGAATGCTTGAGCTTACACTGTTTCTTTTAAGCAAATGACCTCTTTTCATCATTATCATCATGGTATGAAGGATTAGGCATAGTTTTAGAACCTGATTCACTCAACTACGTTTTGACCCTTATTGTTACTTTTAAAGCTTTTGCAGAAGGAGAAAACAGCTCAAATGCACTGTATGAAGAATGCTTGAGCTTACACTGTTTCTTTTAAGCAAATGACCTCTTTTCATCATTATCATCATGGTATGAAGGATTAGGCATAGTTTTAGAACCTGATTCACTCAACTACGTTTTGACCCTTATTGTTACTTTCAAAGCTTTTAAAGACGGAGAAAACAGCTAAAACGGACTGTATGATGAAATGCTTGAGCTTACACTGTTTTCTTTAAGGAAATAACCTGTTTTCATCATTATCATCATGGTATGAATGATTAGGCATAGTTTTAGAACCTGATTCACTCAACTACGTTTTGACCCTTATTGTTACTTTCAAAGCTTTTGCAGTAGGAGAAAACTTCTAAAACGGATTGTATGAAAAATGCTTGAGCTTACACTGTTTCCTTTAAGGAAATGACCTCTTTTCATCATTATCATCATGGTATGAAGGATTAGGCATAGTTTTAGAACCTGATTCACTCAACTACGTTTTGACCCTTATTGTTACTTTCAAAGCTTTTAAAGACGGAGAAAACAGCTAAAACGGACTGTATGATGAAATGCTTGAGCTTACACTGTTTTCTTTAAGGAAATAACCTGTTTTCATCATTATCATCATGGTATGAATGATTAGGCATAGTTTTAGAACCTGATTCACTCAACTACGTTTTGACCCTTATTGTTACTTTCAAAGCTTTTGCAGTAGGAGAAAACTTCTAAAACGGATTGTATGAAGAATGCTTGACCTTACACTGTTTCCTTTAAGCAAATGACCTCTTTTCATCATTATCATCATGGTATGAATGATTAGGCATAGTTTTAGAACCTGATTCACTCAACTACGTTTTGACCCTTATTGTTACTTTCAAAGCTTTTGCAGTAGGAGAAAACTTCTAAAACGGATTGTATGAAGAATGCTTGACCTTACACTGTTTCCTTTAAGCAAATGACCTCTTTTCATCATTATCATCATGGTATGAAGGATTAGGCATAGTTTTAGAACCTGATTCACTCAACTACGTTTTGACCCTTATTGTTACTTTTAAAGCTTTTGCAGAAGTGGAAAACAGCTAAAACGCACTGTATGAAGAGTGCTTGAGCTTACACTGTTTCCTTTAAGGAAATGACCTCTTTTCATCATTATCATCATGGTATGAAGGATTAGGCATAGTTTTAGAACCTGATTCACTCAACTATGTTTTGACCCTTATTGTTACTTTTAAAGCTTTTGCAGAAGGAGAAAACAGCTAAAATGCACTGTATGAAGAATGCTTGAGCTTACACTGTTTCTTTTAAGCAAATGACCTCTTTTCATCATTATCATCATGGTATGAAGGATTAGGCATAGTTTTAGAACCTGATTCACTCAACTACGTTTTGACCCTTATTGTTACTTTTAAAGCTTTTGCAGAAGGGGAAAACAGCTAAAACGCACTGTATGAAGAATGCTTGAGCTTACACTGTTTTTTAAGCAAATGACCTCTTTTCATCATTATCATCATGGTATGAAGGATTAGGCATAGTTTTAGAACCTGATTCACTCAACTACGTTTTGACCCTTATTGTTACTTTCAAAGCTTTTAAAGACGGAGAAAACAGCTAAAACGGACTGTATGATGAAATGCTTGAGCTTACACTGTTTTCTTTAAGGAAATAACCTGTTTTCATCATTATCATCATGGTATGAATGATTAGGCATAGTTTTAGAACCTGATTCACTCAACTACGTTTTGACCCTTATTGTTACTTTCAAAGCTTTTGCAGTAGGAGAAAACTTCTAAAACGGATTGTATGAAGAATGCTTGACCTTACACTGTTTCCTTTAAGCAAATGACCTCTTTTCATCATTATCATCATGGTATGAATGATTAGGCATAGTTTTAGAACCTGATTCACTCAACTACGTTTTGACCCTTATTGTTACTTTCAAAGCTTTTGCAGTAGGAGAAAACTTCTAAAACGGATTGTATGAAGAATGCTTGACCTTACACTGTTTCCTTTAAGCAAATGACCTCTTTTCATCATTATCATCATGGTATGAAGGATTAGGCATAGTTTTAGAACCTGATTCACTCAACTACGTTTTGACCCTTATTGTTACTTTTAAAGCTTTTGCAGAAGGGGAAAACAGCTAAAACGCACTGTATGAAGAGTGCTTGAGCTTACACTGTTTCCTTTAAGGAAATGACCTCTTTTCATCATTATCATCATGGTATGAAGGATTAGGCATAGTTTTAGAACCTGATTCACTCAACTATGTTTTGACCCTTATTGTTACTTTTAAAGCTTTTGCAGAAGGAGAAAACAGCTAAAATGCACTGTATGAAGAATGCTTGAGCTTACACTGTTTCTTTTAAGCAAATGACCTCTTTTCATAATTATCATCATGGTATGAAGGATTAGGCATAGTTTTAGAACCTGATTCACTCAACTACGTTTTGACCCTTATTGTTACTTTTAAAGCTTTTGCAGAAGGGGAAAACAGCTAAAACGCACTGTATGAAGAATGCTTGAGCTTACACTGTTTTTTAAGCAAATGACCTCTTTTCATCATTATCATCATGGTATGAAGGATTAGGCATAGTTTTAGAACCTGATTCACTCAACTACGTTTTGACCCTTATTGTTACTTTCAAAGCTTTGAAAGACGGAGAAAACAGCTAAAACGGACTGTATGATGAAATGCTTGAGCTTACACTGTTTTCTTTAAGGAAATAACCTGTTTTCATCATTATCATCATGGTATGAATGATTAGGCATAGTTTTAGAACCTGATTCACTCAACTACGTTTTGACCCTTATTGTTACTTTTAAAGCTTTTGCAGAAGGAGAAAACAGCTCAAATGCACTGTATGAAGAATGCTTGAGCTTACACTGTTTCTTTTAAGCAAATGACCTCTTTTCATCATTATCATCATGGTATGAAGGATTAGTCATAGTTTTAGAACCTGATTCACTCAACTACGTTTTGACCCTTATTGTTACTTTCAAAGCTTTTAAAGACGGAGAAAACAGCTAAAACGGACTGTATGATGAAATGCTTGAGCTTACACTGTTTTCTTTAAGGAAATAACCTGTTTTCATCATTATCATCATGGTATGAATGATTAGGCATAGTTTTAGAACCTGATTCACTCAACTACGTTTTGACCCTTATTGTTACTTTCAAAGCTTTTGCAGTAGGAGAAAACTTCTAAAACGGATTGTATGAAAAATGCTTGAGCTTACACTGTTTCCTTTAAGGAAATGACCTCTTTTCATCATTATCATCATGGTATGAAGGATTAGGCATAGTTTTAGAACCTGATTCACTCAACTACGTTTTGACCCTTATTGTTACTTTTAAAGCTTTTAAAGACGGAGAAAACAGCTAAAACGGACTGTATGATGAAATGCTTGAGCTTACACTGTTTTCTTTAAGGAAATAACCTGTTTTCATCATTATCATCATGGTATGAATGATTAGGCATAGTTTTAGAACCTGATTCACTCAACTACGTTTTGACCCTTATTGTTACTTTCAAAGCTTTTGCAGTAGGAGAAAACTTCTAAAACGGATTGTATGAAGAATGCTTGACCTTACACTGTTTCCTTTAAGCAAATGACCTCTTTTCATCATTATCATCATGGTATGAAGGATTAGGCATAGTTTTAGAACCTGATTCACTCAACTACGTTTTGACCCTTATTGTTACTTTTAAAGCTTTTGCAGAAGGGGAAAACAGCTAAAACGCACTGTATGAAGAGTGCTTGAGCTTACACTGTTTCTTTTAAGCAAATGACCTCTTTTCATCATTATCATCATGGTATGAAGGATTAGGCATAGTTTTAGAACCTGATTCACTCAACTACGTTTTGACCCTTATTGTTACTTTCAAAGCTTTTAAAGACGGAGAAAACAGCTAAAACGGACTGTATGATGAAATGCTTGAGCTTACACTGTTTTCTTTAAGGAAATAACCTGTTTTCATCATTATCATCATGGTATGAATGATTAGGCATAGTTTTAGAACCTGATTCACTCAACTACGTTTTGACCCTTATTGTTACTTTTAAAGCTTTTGCAGAAGGAGAAAACAGCTCAAATGCACTGTATGAAGAATGCTTGAGCTTACACTGTTTCTTTTAAGCAAATGACTTCTTTTCATCATTATCATCATGGTATGAAGGATTAGTCATAGTTTTAGAACCTGATTCACTCAACTACGTTTTGACCCTTATTGTTACTTTCAAAGCTTTTAAAGACGGAGAAAACAGCTAAAACGGACTGTATGATGAAATGCTTGAGCTTACACTGTTTTCTTTAAGGAAATAACCTGTTTTCATCATTATCATCATGGTATGAATGATTAGGCATAGTTTTAGAACCTGATTCACTCAACTACGTTTTGACCCTTATTGTTACTTTCAAAGCTTTTGCAGTAGGAGAAAACTTCTAAAACGGATTGTATGAAAAATGCTTGAGCTTACACTGTTTCCTTTAAGGAAATGACCTCTTTTCATCATTATCATCATGGTATGAAGGATTAGGCATAGTTTTAGAACCTGATTCACTCAACTACGTTTTGACCCTTATTGTTACTTTTAAAGCTTTTAAAGACGGAGAAAACAGCTAAAACGGACTGTATGATGAAATGCTTGAGCTTACACTGTTTTCTTTAAGGAAATAACCTGTTTTCATCATTATCATCATGGTATGAATGATTAGGCATAGTTTTAGAACCTGATTCACTCAACTACGTTTTGACCCTTATTGTTACTTTCAAAGCTTTTGCAGTAGGAGAAAACTTCTAAAACGGATTGTATGAAGAGTGCTTGAGCTTACACTGTTTCTTTTAAGCAAATGACCTCTTTTCATCATTATCATCATGGTATGAAGGATTAGGCATAGTTTTAGAACCTGATTCACTCAACTACGTTTTGACCCTTATTGTTACTTTCAAAGCTTTTAAAGACGGAGAAAACAGCTAAAACGGACTGTATGATGAAATGCTTGAGCTTACACTGTTTTCTTTAAGGAAATAACCTGTTTTCATCATTATCATCATGGTATGAATGATTAGGCATAGTTTTAGAACCTGATTCACTCAACTACGTTTTGACCCTTATTGTTACTTTTAAAGCTTTTGCAGAAGGAGAAAACAGCTCAAATGCACTGTATGAAGAATGCTTGAGCTTACACTGTTTCTTTTAAGCAAATGACCTCTTTTCATCATTATCATCATAATATGAAGGATTAGGCATAGTTTTAGAACCTGATTCACTCAACTACGTTTTGACCCTTATTGTTACTTTCAAAGCTTTTAAAGACGGAGAAAACAGCTAAAACGGACTGTATGATGAAATGCTTGAGCTTACACTGTTTTCTTTAAGGAAATAACCTGTTTTCATCATTATCATCATGGTATGAATGATTAGGCATAGTTTTAGAACCTGATTCACTCAACTACGTTTTGACCCTTATTGTTACTTTCAAAGCTTTTGCAGTAGGAGAAAACTTCTAAAACGGATTGTATGAAAAATGCTTGAGCTTACACTGTTTCCTTTAAGGAAATGACCTCTTTTCATCATTATCATCATGGTATGAAGGATTAGGCATAGTTTTAGAACCTGATTCACTCAACTATGTTTTGACCCTTATTGTTACTTTTAAAGCTTTTGCAGAAGGAGAAAACAGCTAAAATGCACTGTATGAAGAATGCTTGAGCTTACACTGTTTCTTTTAAGCAAATGACCTCTTTTCATCATTATCATCATGGTATGAAGGATTAGGCATAGTTTTAGAACCTGATTCACTCAACTACGTTTTGACCCTTATTGTTACTTTCAAAGCTTTTAAAGACGGAGAAAACAGCTAAAACGGACTGTATGATGAAATGCTTGAGCTTACACTGTTTTCTTTAAGGAAATAACCTGTTTTCATCATTATCATCATGGTATGAATGATTAGGCATAGTTTTAGAACCTGATTCACTCAACTACGTTTTGACCCTTATTGTTACTTTCAAAGCTTTTGCAGTAGGAGAAAACTTCTAAAACGGATTGTATGAAAAATGCTTGAGCTTACACTGTTTCCTTTAAGGAAATGACCTCTTTTCATCATTATCATCATGGTATGAAGGATTAGGCATAGTTTTAGAACCTGATTCACTCAACTATGTTTTGACCCTTATTGTTACTTTTAAAGCTTTTGCAGAAGGAGAAAACAGCTAAAATGCACTGTATGAAGAATGCTTGAGCTTACACTGTTTCTTTTAAGCAAATGACCTCTTTTCATCATTATCATCATGGTATGAAGGATTAGGCATAGTTTTAGAACCTGATTCACTCAACTACGTTTTGACCCTTATTGTTACTTTCAAAGCTTTTGCAGTAGGAGAAAACTTCTAAAACGGATTGTATGAAGAATGCTTGACCTTACACTGTTTCCTTTAAGCAAATGACCTCTTTTCATCATTATCATCATGGTATGAAGGATTAGGCATAGTTTTAGAACCTGATTCACTCAACTACGTTTTGACCCTTATTGTTACTTTTAAAGCTTTTGCAGAAGGGGAAAACAGCTAAAACGCACTGTATGAAGAGTGCTTGAGCTTACACTGTTTCCTTTAAGGAAATGACCTCTTTTCATCATTATCATCATGGTATGAAGGATTAGGCATAGTTTTAGAACCTGATTCACTCAACTATGTTTTGACCCTTATTGTTACTTTCAAAGCTTTTGCAGTAGGAGAAAACTTCTAAAACGGATTGTATGAAAAATGCTTGAGCTTACACTGTTTCCTTTAAGGAAATGACCTCTTTTCATCATTATCATCATGGTATGAAGGATTAGGCATAGTTTTAGAACCTGATTCACTCAACTATGTTTTGACCCTTATTGTTACTTTTAAAGCTTTTGCAGAAGGAGAAAACAGCTAAAATGCACTGTATGAAGAATGCTTGAGCTTACACTGTTTCTTTTAAGCAAATGACCTCTTTTCATCATTATCATCATGGTATGAAGGATTAGGCATAGTTTTAGAACCTGATTCACTCAACTACGTTTTGACCCTTATTGTTACTTTCAAAGCTTTTAAAGACGGAGAAAACAGCTAAAACGGACTGTATGATGAAATGCTTGAGCTTACACTGTTTTCTTTAAGGAAATAACCTGTTTTCATCATTATCATCATGGTATGAATGATTAGGCATAGTTTTAGAACCTGATTCACTCAACTACGTTTTGACCCTTATTGTTACTTTCAAAGCTTTTGCAGTAGGAGAAAACTTCTAAAACGGATTGTATGAAAAATGCTTGAGCTTACACTGTTTCCTTTAGGGAAATGACCTCTTTTCATCATTATCATCATGGTATGAAGGATTAGGCATAGTTTTAGAACCTGATTCACTCAACTATGTTTTGACCCTTATTGTTACTTTTAAAGCTTTTGCAGAAGGAGAAAACAGCTAAAATGCACTGTATGAAGAATGCTTGAGCTTACACTGTTTCTTTTAAGCAAATGACCTCTTTTCATCATTATCATCATGGTATGAAGGATTAGGCATAGTTTTAGAACCTGATTCACTCAACTACGTTTTGACCCTTATTGTTACTTTCAAAGCTTTTGCAGTAGGAGAAAACTTCTAAAACGGATTGTATGAAGAATGCTTGACCTTACACTGTTTCCTTTAAGCAAATGACCTCTTTTCATCATTATCATCATGGTATGAAGGATTAGGCATAGTTTTAGAACCTGATTCACTCAACTACGTTTTGACCCTTATTGTTACTTTTAAAGCTTTTGCAGAAGGGGAAAACAGCTAAAACGCACTGTATGAAGAGTGCTTGAGCTTACACTGTTTCCTTTAAGGAAATGACCTCTTTTCATCATTATCATCATGGTATGAAGGATTAGGCATAGTTTTAGAACCTGATTCACTCAACTATGTTTTGACCCTTATTGTTACTTTTAAAGCTTTTGCAGAAGGAGAAAACAGCTAAAATGCACTGTATGAAGAATGCTTGAGCTTACACTGTTTCTTTTAAGCAAATGACCTCTTTTCATCATTATCATCATGGTATGAAGGATTAGGCATAGTTTTAGAACCTGATTCACTCAACTACGTTTTGACCCTTATTGTTACTTTTAAAGCTTTTGCAGAAGGGGAAAACAGCTAAAACGCACTGTATGAAGAATGCTTGAGCTTACACTGTTTTTTAAGCAAATGACCTCTTTTCATCATTATCATCATGGTATGAAGGATTAGGCATAGTTTTAGAACCTGATTCACTCAACTACGTTTTGACCCTTATTGTTACTTTCAAAGCTTTTAAAGACGGAGAAAACAGCTAAAACGGACTGTATGATGAAATGCTTGAGCTTACACTGTTTTCTTTAAGGAAATAACCTGTTTTCATCATTATCATCATGGTATGAATGATTAGGCATAGTTTTAGAACCTGATTCACTCAACTACGTTTTGACCCTTATTGTTACTTTCAAAGCTTTTGCAGTAGGAGAAAACTTCTAAAACGGATTGTATGAAAAATGCTTGAGCTTACACTGTTTCCTTTAAGGAAATGACCTCTTTTCATCATTATCATCATGGTATGAAGGATTAGGCATAGTTTTAGAACCTGATTCACTCAACTACGTTTTGACCCTTATTGTTACTTTCAAAGCTTTTAAAGACGGAGAAAACAGCTAAAACGGACTGTATGATGAAATGCTTGAGCTTACACTGTTTTCTTTAAGGAAATAACCTGTTTTCATCATTATCATCATGGTATGAATGATTAGGCATAGTTTTAGAACCTGATTCACTCAACTACGTTTTGACCCTTATTGTTACTTTCAAAGCTTTTGCAGTAGGAGAGAACTTCTAAAACGGATTGTATGAAAAATGCTTGAGCTTACACTGTTTCCTTTAAGGAAATGACTTCTTTTCATCATTATCATCATGGTATGAAGGATTAGGCATAGTTTTAGAACCTGATTCACTCAACTACGTTTTGACCCTTATTGTTACTTTTAAAGCTTTTAAAGACGGAGAAAACAGCTAAAACGGACTGTATGATGAAATGCTTGAGCTTACACTGTTTTCTTTAAGGAAATAACCTGTTTTCATCATTATCATCATGGTATGAATGATTAGGCATAGTTTTAGAACCTGATTCACTCAACTACGTTTTGACCCTTATTGTTACTTTCAAAGCTTTTGCAGTAGGAGAAAACTTCTAAAACGGATTGTATGAAGAATGCTTGACCTTACACTGTTTCCTTTAAGCAAATGACCTCTTTTCATCATTATCATCATGGTATGAAGGATTAGGCATAGTTTTAGAACCTGATTCACTCAACTACGTTTTGACCCTTATTGTTACTTTTAAAGCTTTTGCAGAAGGGGAAAACAGCTAAAACGCACTGTATGAAGAGTGCTTGAGCTTACACTGTTTCCTTTAAGGAAATGACCTCTTTTCATCATTATCATCATGGTATGAAGGATTAGGCATAGTTTTAGAACCTGATTCACTCAACTATGTTTTGACCCTTATTGTTACTTTCAAAGCTTTTAAAGACGGAGAAAACAGCTAAAACGGACTGTATGATGAAATGCTTGAGCTTACACTGTTTTCTTTAAGGAAATAACCTGTTTTCATCATTATCATCATGGTATGAATGATTAGGCATAGTTTTAGAACCTGATTCACTCAACTACGTTTTGACCCTTATTGTTACTTTTAAAGCTTTTGCAGAAGGAGAAAACAGCTCAAATGCACTGTATGAAGAATGCTTGAGCTTACACTGTTTCTTTTAAGCAAATGACCTCTTTTCATCATTATCATCATGGTATGAAGGATTAGTCATAGTTTTAGAACCTGATTCACTCAACTACGTTTTGACCCTTATTGTTACTTTCAAAGCTTTTAAAGACGGAGAAAACAGCTAAAACGGACTGTATGATGAAATGCTTGAGCTTACACTGTTTTCTTTAAGGAAATAACCTGTTTTCATCATTATCATCATGGTATGAATGATTAGGCATAGTTTTAGAACCTGATTCACTCAACTACGTTTTGACCCTTATTGTTACTTTTAAAGCTTTTGCAGAAGGGGAAAACAGCTAAAACGCACTGTATGAAGAATGCTTGAGCTTACACTGTTTCTTTTAAGCAAATGACCTCTTTTCATCATTATCATCATGGTATGAAGGATTAGGCATAGTTTTAGAACCTGATTCACTCAACTACGTTTTGACCCTTATTGTTACTTTCAAAGCTTTTAAAGACGGAGAAAACAGCTAAAACGGACTGTATGATGAAATGCTTGAGCTTACACTGTTTTCTTTAAGGAAATAACCTGTTTTCATCATTATCATCATGGTATGAATGATTAGGCATAGTTTTAGAACCTGATTCACTCAACTACGTTTTGACCCTTATTGTTACTTTCAAAGCTTTTAAAGACGGAGAAAACAGCTAAAACGGACTGTATGATGAAATGCTTGAGCTTACACTGTTTCTTTTAAGCAAATGACCTCTTTTCATCATTATCATCATGGTATGAAGGATTAGTCATAGTTTTAGAACCTGATTCACTCAACTACGTTTTGACCCTTATTGTTACTTTCAAAGCTTTTGCAGTAGGAGAAAACTTCTAAAACGGATTGTATGAAGAATGCTTGACCTTACACTGTTTCCTTTAAGCAAATGACCTCTTTTCATCATTATCATCATGGTATGAAGGATTAGGCATAGTTTTAGAACCTGATTCACTCAACTACGTTTTGACCCTTATTGTTACTTTTAAAGCTTTTGCAGAAGGGGAAAACAGCTAAAACGCACTGTATGAAGAGTGCTTGAGCTTACACTGTTTCCTTTAAGGAAATGACCTCTTTTCATCATTATCATCATGGTATGAAGGATTAGGCATAGTTTTAGAACCTGATTCACTCAACTACGTTTTGACCCTTATTGTTACTTTTAAAGCTTTTGCAGAAGGGGAAAACAGCTAAAATGCACTGTATGAAGAATGCTTGAGCTTACACTGTTTCTTTTAAGCAAATGACCTCTTTTCATCATTATCATCATGGTATGAAGGATTAGGCATAGTTTTAGAACCTGATTCACTCAACTACGTTTTGACCCTTATTGTTACTTTCAAAGCTTTTGCAGTAGGAGAAAACTTCTAAAACGGATTGTATGAAGAATGCTTGACCTTACACTGTTTCCTTTAAGCAAATGACCTCTTTTCATCATTATCATCATGGTATGAAGGATTAGGCATAGTTTTAGAACCTGATTCACTCAACTACGTTTTGACCCTTATTGTTACTTTTAAAGCTTTTGCAGAAGGGAAAACAGCTAAAACGCACTGTATGAAGAGTGCTTGAGCTTACACTGTTTCTTTTAAGCAAATGACCTCTTTTCATCATTATCATCATGGTATGAAGGATTAGGCATAGTTTTAGAACCTGATTCACTCAACTACGTTTTGACCCTTATTGTTACTTTTAAAGCTTTTAAAGACGGAGAAAACAGCTAAAACGGACTGTATGATGAAATGCTTGAGCTTACACTGTTTTCTTTAAGGAAATAACCTGTTTTCATCATTATCATCATGGTATGAATGATTAGGCATAGTTTTAGAACCTGATTCACTCAACTACGTTTTGACCCTTATTGTTACTTTCAAAGCTTTTGCAGTAGGAGAAAACTTCTAAAACGGATTGTATGAAGAATGCTTGACCTTACACTGTTTCCTTTAAGCAAATGACCTCTTTTCATCATTATCATCATGGTATGAAGGATTAGGCATAGTTTTAGAACCTGATTCACTCAACTACGTTTTGACCCTTATTGTTACTTTTAAAGCTTTTGCAGAAGGGAAAACAGCTAAAACGCACTGTATGAAGAGTGCTTGAGCTTACACTGTTTCTTTTAAGCAAATGACCTCTTTTCATCATTATCATCATGGTATGAAGGATTAGGCATAGTTTTAGAACCTGATTCACTCAACTACGTTTTGACCCTTATTGTTACTTTTAAAGCTTTTAAAGACGGAGAAAACAGCTAAAACGGACTGTATGATGAAATGCTTGAGCTTACACTGTTTTCTTTAAGGAAATAACCTGTTTTCATCATTATCATCATGGTATGAATGATTAGGCATAGTTTTAGAACCTGATTCACTCAACTACGTTTTGACCCTTATTGTTACTTTCAAAGCTTTTGCAGTAGGAGAAAACTTCTAAAACGGATTGTATGAAGAATGCTTGACCTTACACTGTTTCCTTTAAGCAAATGACCTCTTTTCATCATTATCATCATGGTATGAAGGATTAGGCATAGTTTTAGAACCTGATTCACTCAACTACGTTTTGACCCTTATTGTTACTTTTAAAGCTTTTGCAGAAGGGGAAAACAGCTAAAACGCACTGTATGAAGAGTGCTTGAGCTTACACTGTTTCTTTTAAGCAAATGACCTCTTTTCATCATTATCATCATGGTATGAAGGATTAGGCATAGTTTTAGAACCTGATTCACTCAACTACGTTTTGACCCTTATTGTTACTTTCAAAGCTTTTAAAGACGGAGAAAACAGCTAAAACGGACTGTATGATGAAATGCTTGAGCTTACACTGTTTTCTTTAAGGAAATAACCTGTTTTCATCATTATCATCATGGTATGAATGATTAGGCATAGTTTTAGAACCTGATTCACTCAACTACGTTTTGACCCTTATTGTTACTTTTAAAGCTTTTGCAGAAGGAGAAAACAGCTCAAATGCACTGTATGAAGAATGCTTGAGCTTACACTGTTTCTTTTAAGCAAATGACCTCTTTTCATCATTATCATCATGGTATGAAGGATTAGTCATAGTTTTAGAACCTGATTCACTCAACTACGTTTTGACCCTTATTGTTACTTTCAAAGCTTTTAAAGACGGAGAAAACAGCTAAAACGGATTGTATGATGAAATGCTTGAGCTTACACTGTTTTCTTTAAGGAAATAACCTGTTTTCATCATTATCATCATGGTATGAATGATTAGGCATAGTTTTAGAACCTGATTCACTCAACTACGTTTTGACCCTTATTGTTACTTTCAAAGCTTTTGCAGTAGGAGAAAACTTCTAAAACGGATTGTATGAAAAATGCTTGAGCTTACACTGTTTCCTTTAAGGAAATGACCTCTTTTCATCATTATCATCATGGTATGAAGGATTAGGCATAGTTTTAGAACCTGATTCACTCAACTACGTTTTGACCCTTATTGTTACTTTTAAAGCTTTTAAAGACGGAGAAAACAGCTAAAACGGACTGTATGATGAAATGCTTGAGCTTACACTGTTTTCTTTAAGGAAATAACCTGTTTTCATCATTATCATCATGGTATGAATGATTAGGCATAGTTTTAGAACCTGATTCACTCAACTACGTTTTGACCCTTATTGTTACTTTCAAAGCTTTTGCAGTAGGAGAAAACTTCTAAAACGGATTGTATGAAGAATGCTTGACCTTACACTGTTTCCTTTAAGCAAATGACCTCTTTTCATCATTATCATCATGGTATGAAGGATTAGGCATAGTTTTAGAACCTGATTCACTCAACTACGTTTTGACCCTTATTGTTACTTTTAAAGCTTTTGCAGAACGGGAAAACAGCTAAAACGCACTGTATGAAGAGTGCTTGAGCTTACACTGTTTCTTTTAAGCAAATGACCTCTTTTCATCATTATCATCATGGTATGAAGGATTAGGCATAGTTTTAGAACCTGATTCACTCAACTACGTTTTGACCCTTATTGTTACTTTCAAAGCTTTTAAAGACGGAGAAAACAGCTAAAACGGACTGTATGATGAAATGCTTGAGCTTACACTGTTTTCTTTAAGGAAATAACCTGTTTTCATCATTATCATCATGGTATGAATGATTAGGCATAGTTTTAGAACCTGATTCACTCAACTACGTTTTGACCCTTATTGTTACTTTTAAAGCTTTTGCAGAAGGAGAAAACAGCTCAAATGCACTGTATGAAGAATGCTTGAGCTTACACTGTTTCTTTTAAGCAAATGACCTCTTTTCATCATTATCATCATGGTATGAAGGATTAGGCATAGTTTTAGAACCTGATTCACTCAACTACGTTTTGACCCTTATTGTTACTTTCAAAGCTTTTAAAGACGGAGAAAACAGCTAAAACGGACTGTATGATGAAATGCTTGAGCTTACACTGTTTTCTTTAAGGAAATAACCTGTTTTCATCATTATCATCATGGTATGAATGATTAGGCATAGTTTTAGAACCTGATTCACTCAACTACGTTTTGACCCTTATTGTTACTTTCAAAGCTTTTGCAGTAGGAGAAAACTTCTAAAACGGATTGTATGAAAAATGCTTGAGCTTACACTGTTTCCTTTAAGGAAATGACCTCTTTTCATCATTATCATCATGGTATGAAGGATTAGGCATAGTTTTAGAACCTGATTCACTCAACTATGTTTTGACCCTTATTGTTACTTTTAAAGCTTTTGCAGAAGGAGAAAACAGCTAAAATGCACTGTATGAAAAATGCTTGAGCTTACACTGTTTCTTTTAAGCAAATGACCTCTTTTCATCATTATCATCATGGTATGAAGGATTAGGCATAGTTTTAGAACCTGATTCACTCAACTACGTTTTGACCCTTATTGTTACTTTCAAAGCTTTTAAAGACGGAGAAAACAGCTAAAACGGACTGTATGATGAAATGCTTGAGCTTACACTGTTTTCTTTAAGGAAATAACCTGTTTTCATCATTATCATCATGGTATGAATGATTAGGCATAGTTTTAGAACCTGATTCACTCAACTACGTTTTGACCCTTATTGTTACTTTCAAAGCTTTTGCAGTAGGAGAAAACTTCTAAAACGGATTGTATGAAAAATGCTTGAGCTTACACTGTTTCCTTTAAGGAAATGACCTCTTTTCATCATTATCATCATGGTATGAAGGATTAGGCATAGTTTTAGAACCTGATTCACTCAACTATGTTTTGACCCTTATTGTTACTTTTAAAGCTTTTGCAGAAGGAGAAAACAGCTAAAATGCACTGTATGAAGAATGCTTGAGCTTACACTGTTTCTTTTAAGCAAATGACCTCTTTTCATCATTATCATCATGGTATGAAGGATTAGGCATAGTTTTAGAACCTGATTCACTCAACTACGTTTTGACCCTTATTGTTACTTTCAAAGCTTTTGCAGTAGGAGAAAACTTCTAAAACGGATTGTATGAAGAATGCTTGACCTTACACTGTTTCCTTTAAGCAAATGACCTCTTTTCATCATTATCATCATGGTATGAAGGATTAGGCATAGTTTTAGAACCTGATTCACTCAACTACGTTTTGACCCTTATTGTTACTTTTAAAGCTTTTGCAGAAGGGGAAAACAGCTAAAACGCACTGTATGAAGAGTGCTTGAGCTTACACTGTTTCCTTTAAGGAAATGACCTCTTTTCATCATTATCATCATGGTATGAAGGATTAGGCATAGTTTTAGAACCTGATTCACTCAACTATGTTTTGACCCTTATTGTTACTTTTAAAGCTTTTGCAGAAGGAGAAAACAGCTAAAATGCACTGTATGAAGAATGCTTGAGCTTACACTGTTTCTTTTAAGCAAATGACCTCTTTTCATCATTATCATCATGGTATGAAGGATTAGGCATAGTTTTAGAACCTGATTCACTCAACTACGTTTTGACCCTTATTGTTACTTTTAAAGCTTTTGCAGAAGGGGAAAACAGCTAAAACGCACTGTATGAAGAATGCTTAAGCTTACACTGTTTTTTAAGCAAATGACCTCTTTTCATCATTATCATCATGGTATGAAGGATTAGGCATAGTTTTAGAACCTGATTCACTCAACTACGTTTTGACCCTTATTGTTACTTTCAAAGCTTTTAAAGACGGAGAAAACAGCTAAAACGGACTGTATGATGAAATGCTTGAGCTTACACTGTTTTCTTTAAGGAAATAACCTGTTTTCATCATTATCATCATGGTATGAATGATTAGGCATAGTTTTAGAACCTGATTCACTCAACTACGTTTTGACCCTTATTGTTACTTTTAAAGCTTTTGCAGAAGGAGAAAACAGCTCAAATGCACTGTATGAAGAATGCTTGAGCTTACACTGTTTCTTTTAAGCAAATGACCTCTTTTCATCATTATCATCATGGTATGAAGGATTAGTCATAGTTTTAGAACCTGATTCACTCAACTACGTTTTGACCCTTATTGTTACTTTCAAAGCTTTTAAAGACGGAGAAAACAGCTAAAACGGACTGTATGATGAAATGCTTGAGCTTACACTGTTTTCTTTAAGGAAATAACCTGTTTTCATCATTATCATCATGGTATGAATGATTAGGCATAGTTTTAGAACCTGATTCACTCAACTACGTTTTGACCCTTATTGTTACTTTCAAAGCTTTTGCAGTAGGAGAAAACTTCTAAAACGGATTGTATGAAAAATGCTTGAGCTTACACTGTTTCCTTTAAGGAAATGACTTCTTTTCATCATTATCATCATGGTATGAAGGATTAGGCATAGTTTTAGAACCTGATTCACTCAACTACGTTTTGACCCTTATTGTTACTTTTAAAGCTTTTAAAGACGGAGAAAACAGCTAAAACGGACTGTATGATGAAATGCTTGAGCTTACACTGTTTTCTTTAAGGAAATAACCTGTTTTCATCATTATCATCATGGTATGAATGATTAGGCATAGTTTTAGAACCTGATTCACTCAACTACGTTTTGACCCTTATTGTTACTTTCAAAGCTTTTGCAGTAGGAGAAAACTTCTAAAACGGATTGTATGAAGAATGCTTGACCTTACACTGTTTCCTTTAAGCAAATGACCTCTTTTCATCATTATCATCATGGTATGAAGGATTAGGCATAGTTTTAGAACCTGATTCACTCAACTACGTTTTGACCCTTATTGTTACTTTTAAAGCTTTTGCAGAAGGGGAAAACAGCTAAAACGCACTGTATGAAGAGTGCTTGAGCTTACACTGTTTCTTTTAAGCAAATGACCTCTTTTCATCATTATCATCATGGTATGAAGGATTAGGCATAGTTTTAGAACCTGATTCACTCAACTACGTTTTGACCCTTATTGTTACTTTCAAAGCTTTTAAAGACGGAGAAAACAGCTAAAACGGACTGTATGATGAAATGCTTGAGCTTACACTGTTTTCTTTAAGGAAATAACCTGTTTTCATCATTATCATCATGGTATGAATGATTAGGCATAGTTTTAGAACCTGATTCACTCAACTACGTTTTGACCCTTATTGTTACTTTTAAAGCTTTTGCAGAAGGAGAAAACAGCTCAAATGCACTGTATGAAGAATGCTTGAGCTTACACTGTTTCTTTTAAGCAAATGACCTCTTTTCATCATTATCATCATGGTATGAAGGATTAGTCATAGTTTTAGAACCTGATTCACTCAACTACGTTTTGACCCTTATTGTTACTTTCAAAGCTTTTAAAGACGGAGAAAACAGCTAAAACGGATTGTATGATGAAATGCTTGAGCTTACACTGTTTTCTTTAAGGAAATAACCTGTTTTCATCATTATCATCATGGTATGAATGATTAGGCATAGTTTTAGAACCTGATTCACTCAACTACGTTTTGACCCTTATTGTTACTTTCAAAGCTTTTGCAGTAGGAGAAAACTTCTAAAACGGATTGTATGAAAAATGCTTGAGCTTACACTGTTTCCTTTAAGGAAATGACCTCTTTTCATCATTATCATCATGGTATGAAGGATTAGGCATAGTTTTAGAACCTGATTCACTCAACTACGTTTTGACCCTTATTGTTACTTTTAAAGCTTTTAAAGACGGAGAAAACAGCTAAAACGGACTGTATGATGAAATGCTTGAGCTTACACTGTTTTCTTTAAGGAAATAACCTGTTTTCATCATTATCATCATGGTATGAATGATTAGGCATAGTTTTAGAACCTGATTCACTCAACTACGTTTTGACCCTTATTGTTACTTTCAAAGCTTTTGCAGTAGGAGAAAACTTCTAAAACGGATTGTATGAAGAATGCTTGACCTTACACTGTTTCCTTTAAGCAAATGACCTCTTTTCATCATTATCATCATGGTATGAAGGATTAGGCATAGTTTTAGAACCTGATTCACTCAACTACGTTTTGACCCTTATTGTTACTTTTAAAGCTTTTGCAGAACGGGAAAACAGCTAAAACGCACTGTATGAAGAGTGCTTGAGCTTACACTGTTTCTTTTAAGCAAATGACCTCTTTTCATCATTATCATCATGGTATGAAGGATTAGGCATAGTTTTAGAACCTGATTCACTCAACTACGTTTTGACCCTTATTGTTACTTTCAAAGCTTTTAAAGACGGAGAAAACAGCTAAAACGGACTGTATGATGAAATGCTTGAGCTTACACTGTTTTCTTTAAGGAAATAACCTGTTTTCATCATTATCATCATGGTATGAATGATTAGGCATAGTTTTAGAACCTGATTCACTCAACTACGTTTTGACCCTTATTGTTACTTTCAAAGCTTTTGCAGTAGGAGAAAACTTCTAAAACGGATTGTATGAAAAATGCTTGAGCTTACACTGTTTCCTTTAAGGAAATGACCTCTTTTCATCATTATCATCATGGTATGAAGGATTAGGCATAGTTTTAGAACCTGATTCACTCAACTATGTTTTGACCCTTATTGTTACTTTTAAAGCTTTTGCAGAAGGAGAAAACAGCTAAAATGCACTGTATGAAGAATGCTTGAGCTTACACTGTTTCTTTTAAGCAAATGACCTCTTTTCATCATTATCATCATGGTATGAAGGATTAGGCATAGTTTTAGAACCTGATTCACTCAACTACGTTTTGACCCTTATTGTTACTTTCAAAGCTTTTGCAGTAGGAGAAAACTTCTAAAACGGATTGTATGAAGAATGCTTGACCTTACACTGTTTCCTTTAAGCAAATGACCTCTTTTCATCATTATCATCATGGTATGAAGGATTAGGCATAGTTTTAGAACCTGATTCACTCAACTACGTTTTGACCCTTATTGTTACTTTTAAAGCTTTTGCAGAAGGGGAAAACAGCTAAAACGCACTGTATGAAGAGTGCTTGAGCTTACACTGTTTCCTTTAAGGAAATGACCTCTTTTCATCATTATCATCATGGTATGAAGGATTAGGCATAGTTTTAGAACCTGATTCACTCAACTATGTTTTGACCCTTATTGTTACTTTTAAAGCTTTTGCAGAAGGAGAAAACAGCTAAAATGCACTGTATGAAGAATGCTTGAGCTTACACTGTTTCTTTTAAGCAAATGACCTCTTTTCATCATTATCATCATGGTATGAAGGATTAGGCATAGTTTTAGAACCTGATTCACTCAACTACGTTTTGACCCTTATTGTTACTTTTAAAGCTTTTGCAGAAGGGGAAAACAGCTAAAACGCACTGTATGAAGAATGCTTGAGCTTACACTGTTTTTTAAGCAAATGACCTCTTTTCATCATTATCATCATGGTATGAAGGATTAGGCATAGTTTTAGAACCTGATTCACTCAACTACGTTTTGACCCTTATTGTTACTTTCAAA
Source organism: Pungitius pungitius (assembly GCF_949316345.1). Classification (NCBI taxonomy): domain Eukaryota; kingdom Metazoa; phylum Chordata; class Actinopteri; order Perciformes; family Gasterosteidae; genus Pungitius; species Pungitius pungitius. The sequence goes on along the minus strand of NC_084909.1, from coordinate 14,639,765 downwards.
GCTTTTAAAGACGGAGAAAACAGCTAAAACGGACTGTATGATGAAATGCTTGAGCTTACACTGTTTTCTTTAAGGAAATAACCTGTTTTCATCATTATCATCATGGTATGAATGATTAGGCATAGTTTTAGAACCTGATTCACTCAACTACGTTTTGACCCTTATTGTTACTTTTAAAGCTTTTGCAGAAGGAGAAAACAGCTCAAATGCACTGTATGAAGAATGCTTGAGCTTACACTGTTTCTTTTAAGCAAATGACCTCTTTTCATCATTATCATCATGGTATGAAGGATTAGTCATAGTTTTAGAACCTGATTCACTCAACTACGTTTTGACCCTTATTGTTACTTTCAAAGCTTTTAAAGACGGAGAAAACAGCTAAAACGGACTGTATGATGAAATGCTTGAGCTTACACTGTTTTCTTTAAGGAAATAACCTGTTTTCATCATTATCATCATGGTATGAATGATTAGGCATAGTTTTAGAACCTGATTCACTCAACTACGTTTTGACCCTTATTGTTACTTTCAAAGCTTTTGCAGTAGGAGAAAACTTCTAAAACGGATTGTATGAAAAATGCTTGAGCTTACACTGTTTCCTTTAAGGAAATGACTTCTTTTCATCATTATCATCATGGTATGAAGGATTAGGCATAGTTTTAGAACCTGATTCACTCAACTACGTTTTGACCCTTATTGTTACTTTTAAAGCTTTTAAAGACGGAGAAAACAGCTAAAACGGACTGTATGATGAAATGCTTGAGCTTACACTGTTTTCTTTAAGGAAATAACCTGTTTTCATCATTATCATCATGGTATGAATGATTAGGCATAGTTTTAGAACCTGATTCACTCAACTACGTTTTGACCCTTATTGTTACTTTCAAAGCTTTTGCAGTAGGAGAAAACTTCTAAAACGGATTGTATGAAGAATGCTTGACCTTACACTGTTTCCTTTAAGCAAATGACCTCTTTTCATCATTATCATCATGGTATGAAGGATTAGGCATAGTTTTAGAACCTGATTCACTCAACTACGTTTTGACCCTTATTGTTACTTTTAAAGCTTTTGCAGAAGGGGAAAACAGCTAAAACGCACTGTATGAAGAGTGCTTGAGCTTACACTGTTTCTTTTAAGCAAATGACCTCTTTTCATCATTATCATCATGGTATGAAGGATTAGGCATAGTTTTAGAACCTGATTCACTCAACTACGTTTTGACCCTTATTGTTACTTTCAAAGCTTTTAAAGACGGAGAAAACAGCTAAAACGGACTGTATGATGAAATGCTTGAGCTTACACTGTTTTCTTTAAGGAAATAACCTGTTTTCATCATTATCATCATGGTATGAATGATTAGGCATAGTTTTAGAACCTGATTCACTCAACTACGTTTTGACCCTTATTGTTACTTTTAAAGCTTTTGCAGAAGGAGAAAACAGCTCAAATGCACTGTATGAAGAATGCTTGAGCTTACACTGTTTCTTTTAAGCAAATGACCTCTTTTCATCATTATCATCATGGTATGAAGGATTAGTCATAGTTTTAGAACCTGATTCACTCAACTACGTTTTGACCCTTATTGTTACTTTCAAAGCTTTTAAAGACGGAGAAAACAGCTAAAACGGATTGTATGATGAAATGCTTGAGCTTACACTGTTTTCTTTAAGGAAATAACCTGTTTTCATCATTATCATCATGGTATGAATGATTAGGCATAGTTTTAGAACCTGATTCACTCAACTACGTTTTGACCCTTATTGTTACTTTCAAAGCTTTTGCAGTAGGAGAAAACTTCTAAAACGGATTGTATGAAAAATGCTTGAGCTTACACTGTTTCCTTTAAGGAAATGACCTCTTTTCATCATTATCATCATGGTATGAAGGATTAGGCATAGTTTTAGAACCTGATTCACTCAACTACGTTTTGACCCTTATTGTTACTTTTAAAGCTTTTAAAGACGGAGAAAACAGCTAAAACGGACTGTATGATGAAATGCTTGAGCTTACACTGTTTTCTTTAAGGAAATAACCTGTTTTCATCATTATCATCATGGTATGAATGATTAGGCATAGTTTTAGAACCTGATTCACTCAACTACGTTTTGACCCTTATTGTTACTTTCAAAGCTTTTGCAGTAGGAGAAAACTTCTAAAACGGATTGTATGAAGAATGCTTGACCTTACACTGTTTCCTTTAAGCAAATGACCTCTTTTCATCATTATCATCATGGTATGAAGGATTAGGCATAGTTTTAGAACCTGATTCACTCAACTACGTTTTGACCCTTATTGTTACTTTTAAAGCTTTTGCAGAACGGGAAAACAGCTAAAACGCACTGTATGAAGAGTGCTTGAGCTTACACTGTTTCTTTTAAGCAAATGACCTCTTTTCATCATTATCATCATGGTATGAAGGATTAGGCATAGTTTTAGAACCTGATTCACTCAACTACGTTTTGACCCTTATTGTTACTTTCAAAGCTTTTAAAGACGGAGAAAACAGCTAAAACGGACTGTATGATGAAATGCTTGAGCTTACACTGTTTTCTTTAAGGAAATAACCTGTTTTCATCATTATCATCATGGTATGAATGATTAGGCATAGTTTTAGAACCTGATTCACTCAACTACGTTTTGACCCTTATTGTTACTTTTAAAGCTTTTGCAGAAGGAGAAAACAGCTCAAATGCACTGTATGAAGAATGCTTGAGCTTACACTGTTTCTTTTAAGCAAATGACCTCTTTTCATCATTATCATCATGGTATGAAGGATTAGGCATAGTTTTAGAACCTGATTCACTCAACTACGTTTTGACCCTTATTGTTACTTTCAAAGCTTTTAAAGACGGAGAAAACAGCTAAAACGGACTGTATGATGAAATGCTTGAGCTTACACTGTTTTCTTTAAGGAAATAACCTGTTTTCATCATTATCATCATGGTATGAATGATTAGGCATAGTTTTAGAACCTGATTCACTCAACTACGTTTTGACCCTTATTGTTACTTTCAAAGCTTTTGCAGTAGGAGAAAACTTCTAAAACGGATTGTATGAAAAATGCTTGAGCTTACACTGTTTCCTTTAAGGAAATGACCTCTTTTCATCATTATCATCATGGTATGAAGGATTAGGCATAGTTTTAGAACCTGATTCACTCAACTATGTTTTGACCCTTATTGTTACTTTTAAAGCTTTTGCAGAAGGAGAAAACAGCTAAAATGCACTGTATGAAAAATGCTTGAGCTTACACTGTTTCTTTTAAGCAAATGACCTCTTTTCATCATTATCATCATGGTATGAAGGATTAGGCATAGTTTTAGAACCTGATTCACTCAACTACGTTTTGACCCTTATTGTTACTTTCAAAGCTTTTAAAGACGGAGAAAACAGCTAAAACGGACTGTATGATGAAATGCTTGAGCTTACACTGTTTTCTTTAAGGAAATAACCTGTTTTCATCATTATCATCATGGTATGAATGATTAGGCATAGTTTTAGAACCTGATTCACTCAACTACGTTTTGACCCTTATTGTTACTTTCAAAGCTTTTGCAGTAGGAGAAAACTTCTAAAACGGATTGTATGAAAAATGCTTGAGCTTACACTGTTTCCTTTAAGGAAATGACCTCTTTTCATCATTATCATCATGGTATGAAGGATTAGGCATAGTTTTAGAACCTGATTCACTCAACTATGTTTTGACCCTTATTGTTACTTTTAAAGCTTTTGCAGAAGGAGAAAACAGCTAAAATGCACTGTATGAAGAATGCTTGAGCTTACACTGTTTCTTTTAAGCAAATGACCTCTTTTCATCATTATCATCATGGTATGAAGGATTAGGCATAGTTTTAGAACCTGATTCACTCAACTACGTTTTGACCCTTATTGTTACTTTCAAAGCTTTTGCAGTAGGAGAAAACTTCTAAAACGGATTGTATGAAGAATGCTTGACCTTACACTGTTTCCTTTAAGCAAATGACCTCTTTTCATCATTATCATCATGGTATGAAGGATTAGGCATAGTTTTAGAACCTGATTCACTCAACTACGTTTTGACCCTTATTGTTACTTTTAAAGCTTTTGCAGAAGGGGAAAACAGCTAAAACGCACTGTATGAAGAGTGCTTGAGCTTACACTGTTTCCTTTAAGGAAATGACCTCTTTTCATCATTATCATCATGGTATGAAGGATTAGGCATAGTTTTAGAACCTGATTCACTCAACTATGTTTTGACCCTTATTGTTACTTTTAAAGCTTTTGCAGAAGGAGAAAACAGCTAAAATGCACTGTATGAAGAATGCTTGAGCTTACACTGTTTCTTTTAAGCAAATGACCTCTTTTCATCATTATCATCATGGTATGAAGGATTAGGCATAGTTTTAGAACCTGATTCACTCAACTACGTTTTGACCCTTATTGTTACTTTTAAAGCTTTTGCAGAAGGGGAAAACAGCTAAAACGCACTGTATGAAGAATGCTTGAGCTTACACTGTTTTTTAAGCAAATGACCTCTTTTCATCATTATCATCATGGTATGAAGGATTAGGCATAGTTTTAGAACCTGATTCACTCAACTACGTTTTGACCCTTATTGTTACTTTCAAAGCTTTTAAAGACGGAGAAAACAGCTAAAACGGACTGTATGATGAAATGCTTGAGCTTACACTGTTTTCTTTAAGGAAATAACCTGTTTTCATCATTATCATCATGGTATGAATGATTAGGCATAGTTTTAGAACCTGATTCACTCAACTACGTTTTGACCCTTATTGTTACTTTCAAAGCTTTTGCAGTAGGAGAAAACTTCTAAAACGGATTGTATGAAGAATGCTTGACCTTACACTGTTTCCTTTAAGCAAATGACCTCTTTTCATCATTATCATCATGGTATGAAGGATTAGGCATAGTTTTAGAACCTGATTCACTCAACTACGTTTTGACCCTTATTGTTACTTTTAAAGCTTTTGCAGAAGGGGAAAACAGCTAAAACGCACTGTATGAAGAGTGCTTGAGCTTACACTGTTTCTTTTAAGCAAATGACCTCTTTTCATCATTATCATCATGGTATGAAGGATTAGGCATAGTTTTAGAACCTGATTCACTCAACTACGTTTTGACCCTTATTGTTACTTTCAAAGCTTTTAAAGACGGAGAAAACAGCTAAAACGGACTGTATGATGAAATGCTTGAGCTTACACTGTTTTCTTTAAGGAAATAACCTGTTTTCATCATTATCATCATGGTATGAATGATTAGACATAGTTTTAGAACCTGATTCACTCAACTACGTTTTGACCCTTATTGTTACTTTTAAAGCTTTTGCAGAAGGAGAAAACAGCTCAAATGCACTGTATGAAGAATGCTTGAGCTTACACTGTTTCTTTTAAGCAAATGACCTCTTTTCATCATTATCATCATGGTATGAAGGATTAGTCATAGTTTTAGAACCTGATTCACTCAACTACGTTTTGACCCTTATTGTTACTTTCAAAGCTTTTAAAGACGGAGAAAACAGCTAAAACGGATTGTATGATGAAATGCTTGAGCTTACACTGTTTTCTTTAAGGAAATAACCTGTTTTCATCATTATCATCATGGTATGAATGATTAGGCATAGTTTTAGAACCTGATTCACTCAACTACGTTTTGACCCTTATTGTTACTTTCAAAGCTTTTGCAGTAGGAGAAAACTTCTAAAACGGATTGTATGAAAAATGCTTGAGCTTACACTGTTTCCTTTAAGGAAATGACCTCTTTTCATCATTATCATCATGGTATGAAGGATTAGGCATAGTTTTAGAACCTGATTCACTCAACTACGTTTTGACCCTTATTGTTACTTTTAAAGCTTTTAAAGACGGAGAAAACAGCTAAAACGGACTGTATGATGAAATGCTTGAGCTTACACTGTTTTCTTTAAGGAAATAACCTGTTTTCATCATTATCATCATGGTATGAATGATTAGGCATAGTTTTAGAACCTGATTCACTCAACTACGTTTTGACCCTTATTGTTACTTTCAAAGCTTTTGCAGTAGGAGAAAACTTCTAAAACGGATTGTATGAAGAATGCTTGACCTTACACTGTTTCCTTTAAGCAAATGACCTCTTTTCATCATTATCATCATGGTATGAAGGATTAGGCATAGTTTTAGAACCTGATTCACTCAACTACGTTTTGACCCTTATTGTTACTTTCAAAGCTTTTGCAGTAGGAGAAAACTTCTAAAACGGATTGTATGAAGAATGCTTGACCTTACACTGTTTCCTTTAAGCAAATGACCTCTTTTCATCATTATCATCATGGTATGAAGGATTAGGCATAGTTTTAGAACCTGATTCACTCAACTACGTTTTGACCCTTATTGTTACTTTTAAAGCTTTTGCAGAAGGGGAAAACAGCTAAAACGCACTGTATGAAGAGTGCTTGAGCTTACACTGTTTCCTTTAAGGAAATGACTTCTTTTCATCATTATCATCATGGTATGAATGATTAGGCATAGTTTTAGAACCTGATTCACTCAACTACGTTTTGACCCTTATTGTTACTTTCAAAGCTTTTGCAGTAGGAGAAAACTTCTAAAACGGATTGTATGAAGAATGCTTGACCTTACACTGTTTCCTTTAAGCAAATGACCTCTTTTCATCATTATCATCATGGTATGAAGGATTAGGCATAGTTTTAGAACCTGATTCACTCAACTACGTTTTGACCCTTATTGTTACTTTTAAAGCTTTTGCAGAAGGGGAAAACAGCTAAAACGCACTGTATGAAGAGTGCTTGAGCTTACACTGTTTCTTTTAAGCAAATGACCTCTTTTCATCATTATCATCATGGTATGAAGGATTAGGCATAGTTTTAGAACCTGATTCACTCAACTACGTTTTGACCCTTATTGTTACTTTCAAAGCTTTTAAAGACGGAGAAAACAGCTAAAACGGACTGTATGATGAAATGCTTGAGCTTACACTGTTTTCTTTAAGGAAATAACCTGTTTTCATCATTATCATCATGGTATGAATGATTAGGCATAGTTTTAGAACCTGATTCACTCAACTACGTTTTGACCCTTATTGTTACTTTTAAAGCTTTTGCAGAAGGAGAAAACAGCTCAAATGCACTGTATGAAGAATGCTTGAGCTTACACTGTTTCTTTTAAGCAAATGACCTCTTTTCATCATTATCATCATGGTATGAAGGATTAGTCATAGTTTTAGAACCTGATTCACTCAACTACGTTTTGACCCTTATTGTTACTTTCAAAGCTTTTAAAGACGGAGAAAACAGCTAAAACGGATTGTATGATGAAATGCTTGAGCTTACACTGTTTTCTTTAAGGAAATAACCTGTTTTCATCATTATCATCATGGTATGAATGATTAGGCATAGTTTTAGAACCTGATTCACTCAACTACGTTTTGACCCTTATTGTTACTTTCAAAGCTTTTGCAGTAGGAGAAAACTTCTAAAACGGATTGTATGAAAAATGCTTGAGCTTACACTGTTTCCTTTAAGGAAATGACCTCTTTTCATCATTATCATCATGGTATGAAGGATTAGGCATAGTTTTAGAACCTGATTCACTCAACTACGTTTTGACCCTTATTGTTACTTTTAAAGCTTTTAAAGACGGAGAAAACAGCTAAAACGGACTGTATGATGAAATGCTTGAGCTTACACTGTTTTCTTTAAGGAAATAACCTGTTTTCATCATTATCATCATGGTATGAATGATTAGGCATAGTTTTAGAACCTGATTCACTCAACTACGTTTTGACCCTTATTGTTACTTTCAAAGCTTTTGCAGTAGGAGAAAACTTCTAAAACGGATTGTATGAAGAATGCTTGACCTTACACTGTTTCCTTTAAGCAAATGACCTCTTTTCATCATTATCATCATGGTATGAAGGATTAGGCATAGTTTTAGAACCTGATTCACTCAACTACGTTTTGACCCTTATTGTTACTTTTAAAGCTTTTGCAGAAGGGGAAAACAGCTAAAACGCACTGTATGAAGAGTGCTTGAGCTTACACTGTTTCTTTTAAGCAAATGACCTCTTTTCATCATTATCATCATGGTATGAAGGATTAGGCATAGTTTTAGAACCTGATTCACTCAACTACGTTTTGACCCTTATTGTTACTTTCAAAGCTTTTAAAGACGGAGAAAACAGCTAAAACGGACTGTATGATGAAATGCTTGAGCTTACACTGTTTTCTTTAAGGAAATAACCTGTTTTCATCATTATCATCATGGTATGAATGATTAGGCATAGTTTTAGAACCTGATTCACTCAACTACGTTTTGACCCTTATTGTTACTTTTAAAGCTTTTGCAGAAGGAGAAAACAGCTCAAATGCACTGTATGAAGAATGCTTGAGCTTACACTGTTTCTTTTAAGCAAATGACCTCTTTTCATCATTATCATCATGGTATGAAGGATTAGTCATAGTTTTAGAACCTGATTCACTCAACTACGTTTTGACCCTTATTGTTACTTTCAAAGCTTTTAAAGACGGAGAAAACAGCTAAAACGGATTGTATGATGAAATGCTTGAGCTTACACTGTTTTCTTTAAGGAAATAACCTGTTTTCATCATTATCATCATGGTATGAATGATTAGGCATAGTTTTAGAACCTGATTCACTCAACTACGTTTTGACCCTTATTGTTACTTTCAAAGCTTTTGCAGTAGGAGAAAACTTCTAAAACGGATTGTATGAAAAATGCTTGAGCTTACACTGTTTCCTTTAAGGAAATGACCTCTTTTCATCATTATCATCATGGTATGAAGGATTAGGCATAGTTTTAGAACCTGATTCACTCAACTACGTTTTGACCCTTATTGTTACTTTTAAAGCTTTTAAAGACGGAGAAAACAGCTAAAACGGACTGTATGATGAAATGCTTGAGCTTACACTGTTTTCTTTAAGGAAATAACCTGTTTTCATCATTATCATCATGGTATGAATGATTAGGCATAGTTTTAGAACCTGATTCACTCAACTACGTTTTGACCCTTATTGTTACTTTCAAAGCTTTTGCAGTAGGAGAAAACTTCTAAAACGGATTGTATGAAGAATGCTTGACCTTACACTGTTTCCTTTAAGCAAATGACCTCTTTTCATCATTATCATCATGGTATGAAGGATTAGGCATAGTTTTAGAACCTGATTCACTCAACTACGTTTTGACCCTTATTGTTACTTTTAAAGCTTTTGCAGAACGGGAAAACAGCTAAAACGCACTGTATGAAGAGTGCTTGAGCTTACACTGTTTCTTTTAAGCAAATGACCTCTTTTCATCATTATCATCATGGTATGAAGGATTAGGCATAGTTTTAGAACCTGATTCACTCAACTACGTTTTGACCCTTATTGTTACTTTCAAAGCTTTTAAAGACGGAGAAAACAGCTAAAACGGACTGTATGATGAAATGCTTGAGCTTACACTGTTTTCTTTAAGGAAATAACCTGTTTTCATCATTATCATCATGGTATGAATGATTAGGCATAGTTTTAGAACCTGATTCACTCAACTACGTTTTGACCCTTATTGTTACTTTTAAAGCTTTTGCAGAAGGAGAAAACAGCTCAAATGCACTGTATGAAGAATGCTTGAGCTTACACTGTTTCTTTTAAGCAAATGACCTCTTTTCATCATTATCATCATGGTATGAAGGATTAGGCATAGTTTTAGAACCTGATTCACTCAACTACGTTTTGACCCTTATTGTTACTTTCAAAGCTTTTAAAGACGGAGAAAACAGCTAAAACGGACTGTATGATGAAATGCTTGAGCTTACACTGTTTTCTTTAAGGAAATAACCTGTTTTCATCATTATCATCATGGTATGAATGATTAGGCATAGTTTTAGAACCTGATTCACTCAACTACGTTTTGACCCTTATTGTTACTTTTAAAGCTTTTGCAGAAGGAGAAAACAGCTCAAATGCACTGTATGAAGAATGCTTGAGCTTACACTGTTTCTTTTAAGCAAATGACCTCTTTTCATCATTATCATCATGGTATGAAGGATTAGTCATAGTTTTAGAACCTGATTCACTCAACTACGTTTTGACCCTTATTGTTACTTTCAAAGCTTTTAAAGACGGAGAAAACAGCTAAAACGGATTGTATGATGAAATGCTTGAGCTTACACTGTTTTCTTTAAGGAAATAACCTGTTTTCATCATTATCATCATGGTATGAATGATTAGGCATAGTTTTAGAACCTGATTCACTCAACTACGTTTTGACCCTTATTGTTACTTTCAAAGCTTTTGCAGTAGGAGAAAACTTCTAAAACGGATTGTATGAAAAATGCTTGAGCTTACACTGTTTCCTTTAAGGAAATGACCTCTTTTCATCATTATCATCATGGTATGAAGGATTAGGCATAGTTTTAGAACCTGATTCACTCAACTACGTTTTGACCCTTATTGTTACTTTTAAAGCTTTTAAAGACGGAGAAAACAGCTAAAACGGACTGTATGATGAAATGCTTGAGCTTACACTGTTTTCTTTAAGCAAATGACCTCTTTTCATCATTATCATCATGGTATGAAGGATTAGGCATAGTTTTAGAACCTGATTCACTCAACTACGTTTTGACCCTTATTGTTACTTTCAAAGCTTTTGCAGTAGGAGAAAACTTCTAAAACGGATTGTATGAAGAATGCTTGACCTTACACTGTTTCCTTTAAGCAAATGACCTCTTTTCATCATTATCATCATGGTATGAAGGATTAGGCATAGTTTTAGAACCTGATTCACTCAACTACGTTTTGACCCTTATTGTTACTTTTAAAGCTTTTGCAGAAGGGAAAACAGCTAAAACGCACTGTATGAAGAGTGCTTGAGCTTACACTGTTTCTTTTAAGCAAATGACCTCTTTTCATCATTATCATCATGGTATGAAGGATTAGTCATAGTTTTAGAACCTGATTCACTCAACTACGTTTTGACCCTTATTGTTACTTTCAAAGCTTTTAAAGACGGAGAAAACAGCTAAAACGGACTGTATGATGAAATGCTTGAGCTTACACTGTTTTCTTTAAGGAAATAACCTGTTTTCATCATTATCATCATGGTATGAATGATTAGGCATAGTTTTAGAACCTGATTCACTCAACTACGTTTTGACCCTTATTGTTACTTTTAAAGCTTTTGCAGAAGGGGAAAACAGCTAAAACGCACTGTATGAAGAATGCTTGAGCTTACACTGTTTCTTTTAAGCAAATGACCTCTTTTCATCATTATCATCATGGTATGAAGGATTAGGCATAGTTTTAGAACCTGATTCACTCAACTACGTTTTGACCCTTATTGTTACTTTCAAAGCTTTTAAAGACGGAGAAAACAGCTAAAACGGACTGTATGATGAAATGCTTGAGCTTACACCGTTTTCTTTAAGGAAATAACCTGTTTTCATCATTATCATCATGGTATGAATGATTAGGCATAGTTTTAGAACCTGATTCACTCAACTACGTTTTGACCCTTATTGTTACTTTCAAAGCTTTTGCAGTAGGAGAAAACTTCTAAAACGGATTGTATGAAAAATGCTTGAGCTTACACTGTTTCCTTTAAGGAAATGACCTCTTTTCATCATTATCATCATGGTATGAAGGATTAGGCATACTTTTAGAACCTGATTCACTCAACTACGTTTTGACCCTTATTGTTACTTTTAAAGCTTTTGCAGAAGGGGAAAACAGCTAAAACGCACTGTATGAAGAATGCTTGAACTTACACTGTTTTCTTTAAGGAAATAACCTGTTTTCATCATTATCATCATGGTATGAATGATTAGGCATAGTTTTAGAACCTGATTCACTCAACTACGTTTTGACCCTTATTGTTACTTTCAAAGCTTTTGCAGTAGGAGAAAACTTCTAAAACGGATTGTATGAAAAATGCTTGAGCTTACACTGTTTCCTTTAAGGAAATGACCTCTTTTCATCATTATCATCATGGTATGAAGGATTAGGCATAGTTTTAGAACCTGATTCACTCAACTACGTTTTGACCCTTATTGTTACTTTTAAAGCTTTTGCAGAAGGGGAAAACAGCTAAAACGCACTGTATGAAGAATGCTTGAGCTTACACTGTTTCCTTTAAGTAAATGACCTCTTTTCATCATTATCATCATGGTATGAAGGATTAGGCATAGTTTTAGAACCTGATTCACTCAACTATGTTTTGACCCTTATTGTTACTTTTAAAGCTTTTGCAGAAGGAGAAAACAGCTAAAATGCACTGTATGAAGAATGCTTGAGCTTACACTGTTTCTTTTAAGCAAATGACCTCTTTTCATCATTATCATCATGGTATGAAGGATTAGGCATAGTTTTAGAACCTGATTCACTCAACTACGTTTTGACCCTTATTGTTACTTTCAAAGCTTTTAAAGACGGAGAAAACAGCTAAAACGGACTGTATGATGAAATGCTTGAGCTTACACTGTTTTCTTTAAGGAAATAACCTGTTTTCATCATTATCATCATGGTATGAATGATTAGGCATAGTTTTAGAACCTGATTCACTCAACTACGTTTTGACCCTTATTGTTACTTTTAAAGCTTTTGCAGAAGGGGAAAACAGCTAAAACGCACTGTATGAAGAATGCTTGAGCTTACACTGTTTCTTTTAAGCAAATGACCTCTTTTCATCATTATCATCATGGTATGAAGGATTAGGCATAGTTTTAGAACCTGATTCACTCAACTACGTTTTGACCCTTATTGTTACTTTTAAAGCTTTTAAAGACGGAGAAAACAGCTAAAACGGACTGTATGATGAAATGCTTGAGCTTACACTGTTTTCTTTAAGGAAATAACCTGTTTTCATCATTATCATCATGGTATGAATGATTAGGCATAGTTTTAGAACCTGATTCACTCAACTACGTTTTGACCCTTATTGTTACTTTTAAAGCTTTTGCAGAAGGAGAAAACAGCTCAAATGCACTGTATGAAGAATGCTTGAGCTTACACTGTTTCTTTTAAGCAAATGACCTCTTTTCATCATTATCATCATGGTATGAAGGATTAGGCATAGTTTTAGAACCTGATTCACTCAACTACGTTTTGACCCTTATTGTTACTTTCAAAGCTTTTAAAGACGGAGAAAACAGCTAAAACGGACTGTATGATGAAATGCTTGAGCTTACACTGTTTTCTTTAAGGAAATAACCTGTTTTCATCATTATCATCATGGTATGAATGATTAGGCATAGTTTTAGAACCTGATTCACTCAACTACGTTTTGACCCTTATTGTTACTTTCAAAGCTTTTGCAGTAGGAGAAAACTTCTAAAACGGATTGTATGAAGAATGCTTGACCTTACACTGTTTCCTTTAAGCAAATGACCTCTTTTCATCATTATCATCATGGTATGAATGATTAGGCATAGTTTTAGAACCTGATTCACTCAACTACGTTTTGACCCTTATTGTTACTTTCAAAGCTTTTGCAGTAGGAGAAAACTTCTAAAACGGATTGTATGAAGAATGCTTGACCTTACACTGTTTCCTTTAAGCAAATGACCTCTTTTCATCATTATCATCATGGTATGAAGGATTAGGCATAGTTTTAGAACCTGATTCACTCAACTATGTTTTGACCCTTATTGTTACTTTTAAAGCTTTTGCAGAAGGAGAAAACAGCTCAAATGCACTGTATGAAGAATGCTTGAGCTTACACTGTTTCTTTTAAGCAAATGACCTCTTTTCATCATTATCATCATGGTATGAAGGATTAGGCATAGTTTTAGAACCTGATTCACTCAACTACGTTTTGACCCTTATTGTTACTTTCAAAGCTTTTAAAGACGGAGAAAACAGCTAAAACGGACTGTATGATGAAATGCTTGAGCTTACACCGTTTTCTTTAAGGAAATAACCTGTTTTCATCATTATCATCATGGTATGAATGATTAGGCATAGTTTTAGAACCTGATTCACTCAACTACGTTTTGACCCTTATTGTTACTTTCAAAGCTTTTGCAGTAGGAGAAAACTTCTAAAACGGATTGTATGAAAAATGCTTGAGCTTACACTGTTTCCTTTAAGGAAATGACCTCTTTTCATCATTATCATCATGGTATGAAGGATTAGGCATAGTTTTAGAACCTGATTCACTCAACTACGTTTTGACCCTTATTGTTACTTTCAAAGCTTTTGCAGTAGGAGAAAACTTCTAAAACGGATTGTATGAAAAATGCTTGAGCTTACACTGTTTCCTTTAAGGAAATGACCACTTTTCATCATTATCATCATGGTATGAAGGATTAGGCATAGTTTTAGAACCTGATTCACTCAACTACGTTTTGACCCTTATTGTTACTTTTAAAGCTTTTGCAGAAGGGGAAAACAGCTAAAACGCACTGTATGAAGAATGCTTGAGCTTACACTGTTTCTTTTAAGCAAATGACCTCTTTTCATCATTATCATCATGGTATGAAGGATTAGGCATAGTTTTAGAACCTGATTCACTCAACTACGTTTTGACCCTTATTGTTACTTTTAAAGCTTTTGCAGAAGGAAAAAACAGCTAAAATGCACTGTATGAAGAATGCTTGAGCTTACACTGTTTCTTTTAAGCAAATGACCTCTTTTCATCATTATCATCATGGTATGAAGGATTAGGCATAGTTTTAGAACCTGATTCACTCAACTACGTTTTGACCCTTATTGTTACTTTTAAAGCTTTTAAAGACGGAGAAAACAGCTAAAACGGACTGTATGATGAAATGCTTGAGCTTACACTGTTTTCTTTAAGGAAATAACCTGTTTTCATCATTATCATCATGGTATGAATGATTAGGCATAGTTTTAGAACCTGATTCACTCAACTACGTTTTGACCCTTATTGTTACTTTTAAAGCTTTTGCAGAAGGAGAAAACAGCTCAAATGCACTGTATGAAGAATGCTTGAGCTTACACTGTTTCTTTTAAGCAAATGACCTCTTTTCATCATTATCATCATGGTATGAAGGATTAGGCATAGTTTTAGAACCTGATTCACTCAACTACGTTTTGACCCTTATTGTTACTTTCAAAGCTTTTAAAGACGGAGAAAACAGCTAAAACGGACTGTATGATGAAATGCTTGAGCTTACACTGTTTTCTTTAAGGAAATAACCTGTTTTCATCATTATCATCATGGTATGAATGATTAGGCATAGTTTTAGAACCTGATTCACTCAACTACGTTTTGACCCTTATTGTTACTTTCAAAGCTTTTGCAGTAGGAGAAAACTTCTAAAACGGATTGTATGAAGAATGCTTGACCTTACACTGTTTCCTTTAAGCAAATGACCTCTTTTCATCATTATCATCATGGTATGAATGATTAGGCATAGTTTTAGAACCTGATTCACTCAACTACGTTTTGACCCTTATTGTTACTTTCAAAGCTTTTGCAGTAGGAGAAAACTTCTAAAACGGATTGTATGAAGAATGCTTGACCTTACACTGTTTCCTTTAAGCAAATGACCTCTTTTCATCATTATCATCATGGTATGAAGGATTAGGCATAGTTTTAGAACCTGATTCACTCAACTATGTTTTGACCCTTATTGTTACTTTTAAAGCTTTTGCAGAAGGAGAAAACAGCTCAAATGCACTGTATGAAGAATGCTTGAGCTTACACTGTTTCTTTTAAGCAAATGACCTCTTTTCATCATTATCATCATGGTATGAAGGATTAGGCATAGTTTTAGAACCTGATTCACTCAACTACGTTTTGACCCTTATTGTTACTTTCAAAGCTTTTAAAGACGGAGAAAACAGCTAAAACGGACTGTATGATGAAATGCTTGAGCTTACACCGTTTTCTTTAAGGAAATAACCTGTTTTCATCATTATCATCATGGTATGAATGATTAGGCATAGTTTTAGAACCTGATTCACTCAACTACGTTTTGACCCTTATTGTTACTTTCAAAGCTTTTGCAGTAGGAGAAAACTTCTAAAACGGATTGTATGAAAAATGCTTGAGCTTACACTGTTTCCTTTAAGGAAATGACCTCTTTTCATCATTATCATCATGGTATGAAGGATTAGGCATAGTTTTAGAACCTGATTCACTCAACTACGTTTTGACCCTTATTGTTACTTTCAAAGCTTTTGCAGTAGGAGAAAACTTCTAAAACGGATTGTATGAAAAATGCTTGAGCTTACACTGTTTCCTTTAAGGAAATGACCACTTTTCATCATTATCATCATGGTATGAAGGATTAGGCATAGTTTTAGAACCTGATTCACTCAACTACGTTTTGACCCTTATTGTTACTTTTAAAGCTTTTGCAGAAGGGGAAAACAGCTAAAACGCACTGTATGAAGAATGCTTGAGCTTACACTGTTTCTTTTAAGCAAATGACCTCTTTTCATCATTATCATCATGGTATGAAGGATTAGGCATAGTTTTAGAACCTGATTCACTCAACTACGTTTTGACCCTTATTGTTACTTTCAAAGCTTTTAAAGACGGAGAAAACAGCTAAAACGGACTGTATGATGAAATGCTTGAGCTTACACTGTTTTCTTTAAGGAAATAACCTGTTTTCATCATTATCATCATGGTATGAATGATTAGGCATAGTTTTAGAACCTGATTCACTCAACTACGTTTTGACCCTTATTGTTACTTTTAAAGCTTTTGCAGAAGGGGAAAACAGCTAAAACGCACTGTATGAAGAATGCTTGAGCTTACACTGTTTCTTTTAAGCAAATGACCTCTTTTCATCATTATCATCATGGTATGAAGGATTAGGCATAGTTTTAGAACCTGATTCACTCAACTACGTTTTGACCCTTATTGTTACTTTCAAAGCTTTTAAAGACGGAGAAAACAGCTAAAACGGACTGTATGATGAAATGCTTGAGCTTACACTGTTTTCTTTAAGGAAATAACCTGTTTTCATCATTATCATCATGGTATGAATGATTAGGCATAGTTTTAGAACCTGATTCACTCAACTACGTTTTGACCCTTATTGTTACTTTCAAAGCTTTTGCAGTAGGAGAAAACTTCTAAAACGGATTGTATGAAAAATGCTTGAGCTTACACTGTTTCCTTTAAGGAAATGACCTCTTTTCATCATTATCATCATGGTATGAAGGATTAGGCATAGTTTTAGAACCTGATTCACTCAACTATGTTTTGACCCTTATTGTTACTTTTAAAGCTTTTGCAGAAGGAGAAAACAGCTAAAATGCACTGTATGAAGAATGCTTGAGCTTACACTGTTTCTTTTAAGCAAATGACCTCTTTTCATCATTATCATCATGGTATGAAGGATTAGGCATAGTTTTAGAACCTGATTCACTCAACTACGTTTTGACCCTTATTGTTACTTTCAAAGCTTTTGCAGTAGGAGAAAACTTCTAAAACGGATTGTATGAAGAATGCTTGACCTTACACTGTTTCCTTTAAGCAAATGACCTCTTTTCATCATTATCATCATGGTATGAAGGATTAGGCATAGTTTTAGAACCTGATTCACTCAACTACGTTTTGACCCTTATTGTTACTTTTAAAGCTTTTGCAGAAGGAAAAAACAGCTAAAATGCACTGTATGAAGAATGCTTGAGCTTACACTGTTTCTTTTAAGCAAATGACCTCTTTTCATCATTATCATCATGGTATGAAGGATTAGGCATAGTTTTAGAACCTGATTCACTCAACTACGTTTTGACCCTTATTGTTACTTTTAAAGCTTTTAAAGACGGAGAAAACAGCTAAAACGGACTGTATGATGAAATGCTTGAGCTTACACTGTTTTCTTTAAGGAAATAACCTGTTTTCATCATTATCATCATGGTATGAATGATTAGGCATAGTTTTAGAACCTGATTCACTCAACTACGTTTTGACCCTTATTGTTACTTTTAAAGCTTTTGCAGAAGGAGAAAACAGCTCAAATGCACTGTATGAAGAATGCTTGAGCTTACACTGTTTCTTTTAAGCAAATGACCTCTTTTCATCATTATCATCATGGTATGAAGGATTAGGCATAGTTTTAGAACCTGATTCACTCAACTACGTTTTGACCCTTATTGTTACTTTCAAAGCTTTTAAAGACGGAGAAAACAGCTAAAACGGACTGTATGATGAAATGCTTGAGCTTACACTGTTTTCTTTAAGGAAATAACCTGTTTTCATCATTATCATCATGGTATGAATGATTAGGCATAGTTTTAGAACCTGATTCACTCAACTACGTTTTGACCCTTATTGTTACTTTCAAAGCTTTTGCAGTAGGAGAAAACTTCTAAAACGGATTGTATGAAAAATGCTTGAGCTTACACTGTTTCCTTTAAGGAAATGACCTCTTTTCATCATTATCATCATGGTATGAATGATTAGGCATAGTTTAAGAACCTGATTCACTCAACTACGTTTTGACCCTTATTGTTACTTTCAAAGCTTTTGCAGTAGGAGAAAACTTCTAAAACGGATTGTATGAAGAATGCTTGACCTTACACTGTTTCCTTTAAGGAAATGACCTCTTTTCATCATTATCATCATGGTATGAAGGATTAGGCATAGTTTTAGAACCTGATTCACTCAACTACGTTTTGACCCTTATTGTTACTTTTAAAGCTTTTGCAGAAGGGAAAACAGCTAAAACGCACTGTATGAAGAGTGCTTGAGCTTACACTGTTTCTTTTAAGCAAATGACCTCTTTTCATCATTATCATCATGGTATGAAGGATTAGTCATAGTTTTAGAACCTGATTCACTCAACTACGTTTTGACCCTTATTGTTACTTTCAAAGCTTTTAAAGACGGAGAAAACAGCTAAAACGGACTGTATGATGAAATGCTTGAGCTTACACTGTTTTCTTTAAGGAAATAACCTGTTTTCATCATTATCATCATGGTATGAATGATTAGGCATAGTTTTAGAACCTGATTCACTCAACTACGTTTTGACCCTTATTGTTACTTTTAAAGCTTTTGCAGAAGGGGAAAACAGCTAAAACGCACTGTATGAAGAATGCTTGAGCTTACACTGTTTCTTTTAAGGAAATGACCTCTTTTCATCATTATCATCATGGTATGAAGGATTGGGCATACTTTTAGAACCTGATTCACTCAACTACGTTTTGACCCTTATTGTTACTTTTAAAGCTTTTGCAGAAGGGGAAAACAGCTAAAACGCACTGTATGAAGAATGCTTGAACTTACACTGTTTTCTTTAAGGAAATAACCTGTTTTCATCATTATCATCATGGTATGAATGATTAGGCATAGTTTTAGAACCTGATTCACTCAACTACGTTTTGACCCTTATTGTTACTTTCAAAGCTTTTGCAGTAGGAGAAAACTTCTAAAACGGATTGTATGAAAAATGCTTGAGCTTACACTGTTTCCTTTAAGGAAATGACCTCTTTTCATCATTATCATCATGGTATGAAGGATTAGGCATAGTTTTAGAACCTGATTCACTCAACTACGTTTTGACCCTTATTGTTACTTTCAAAGCTTTTAAAGACGGAGAAAACAGCTAAAACGGACTGTATGATGAAATGCTTGAGCTTACACTGTTTTCTTTAAGGAAATAACCTGTTTTCATCATTATCATCATGGTATGAATGATTAGGCATAGTTTTAGAACCTGATTCACTCAACTACGTTTTGACCCTTATTGTTACTTTCAAAGCTTTTGCAGTAGGAGAAAACTTCTAAAACGGATTGTATGAAAAATGCTTGAGCTTACACTGTTTCCTTTAAGGAAATGACCTCTTTTCATCATTATCATCATGGTATGAAGGATTAGGCATAGTTTTAGAACCTGATTCACTCAACTATGTTTTGACCCTTATTGTTACTTTTAAAGCTTTTGCAGAAGGAGAAAACAGCTAAAATGCACTGTATGAAGAATGCTTGAGCTTACACTGTTTCTTTTAAGCAAATGACCTCTTTTCATCATTATCATCATGGTATGAAGGATTAGGCATAGTTTTAGAACCTGATTCACTCAACTACGTTTTGACCCTTATTGTTACTTTTAAAGCTTTTGCAGAAGGGGAAAACAGCTAAAACGCACTGTATGAAGAGTGCTTGAGCTTACACTGTTTCCTTTAAGGAAATGACCTCTTTTCATCATTATCATCATGGTATGAAGGATTAGGCATAGTTTTAGAACCTGATTCACTCAACTACGTTTTGACCCTTATTGTTACTTTTAAAGCTTTTGCAGAAGGAGAAAACAGCTCAAATGCACTGTATGAAGAATGCTTGAGCTTACACTGTTTCTTTTAAGCAAATGACCTCTTTTCATCATTATCATCATGGTATGAAGGATTAGGCATAGTTTTAGAACCTGATTCACTCAACTACGTTTTGACCCTTATTGTTACTTTCAAAGCTTTTAAAGACGGAGAAAACAGCTAAAACGGACTGTATGATGAAATGCTTGAGCTTACACTGTTTTCTTTAAGGAAATAACCTGTTTTCATCATTATCATCATGGTATGAATGATTAGGCATAGTTTTAGAACCTGATTCACTCAACTACGTTTTGACCCTTATTGTTACTTTCAAAGCTTTTGCAGTAGGAGAAAACTTCTAAAACGGATTGTATGAAAAATGCTTGAGCTTACACTGTTTCCTTTAAGGAAATGACCTCTTTTCATCATTATCATCATGGTATGAATGATTAGGCATAGTTTAAGAACCTGATTCACTCAACTACGTTTTGACCCTTATTGTTACTTTCAAAGCTTTTGCAGTAGGAGAAAACTTCTAAAACGGATTGTATGAAGAATGCTTGACCTTACACTGTTTCCTTTAAGGAAATGACCTCTTTTCATCATTATCATCATGGTATGAAGGATTAGGCATAGTTTTAGAACCTGATTCACTCAACTACGTTTTGACCCTTATTGTTACTTTTAAAGCTTTTGCAGAAGGGAAAACAGCTAAAACGCACTGTATGAAGAGTGCTTGAGCTTACACTGTTTCTTTTAAGCAAATGACCTCTTTTCATCATTATCATCATGGTATGAAGGATTAGTCATAGTTTTAGAACCTGATTCACTCAACTACGTTTTGACCCTTATTGTTACTTTCAAAGCTTTTAAAGACGGAGAAAACAGCTAAAACGGACTGTATGATGAAATGCTTGAGCTTACACTGTTTTCTTTAAGGAAATAACCTGTTTTCATCATTATCATCATGGTATGAATGATTAGGCATAGTTTTAGAACCTGATTCACTCAACTACGTTTTGACCCTTATTGTTACTTTCAAAGCTTTTGCAGTAGGAGAAAACTTCTAAAACGGATTGTATGAAAAATGCTTGAGCTTACACTGTTTCCTTTAAGGAAATGACCTCTTTTCATCATTATCATCATGGTATGAATGATTAGGCATAGTTTAAGAACCTGATTCACTCAACTACGTTTTGACCCTTATTGTTACTTTCAAAGCTTTTGCAGTAGGAGAAAACTTCTAAAACGGATTGTATGAAGAATGCTTGACCTTACACTGTTTCCTTTAAGGAAATGACCTCTTTTCATCATTATCATCATGGTATGAAGGATTAGGCATAGTTTTAGAACCTGATTCACTCAACTACGTTTTGACCCTTATTGTTACTTTTAAAGCTTTTGCAGAAGGGAAAACAGCTAAAACGCACTGTATGAAGAGTGCTTGAGCTTACACTGTTTCTTTTAAGCAAATGACCTCTTTTCATCATTATCATCATGGTATGAAGGATTAGTCATAGTTTTAGAACCTGATTCACTCAACTACGTTTTGACCCTTATTGTTACTTTCAAAGCTTTTAAAGACGGAGAAAACAGCTAAAACGGACTGTATGATGAAATGCTTGAGCTTACACTGTTTTCTTTAAGGAAATAACCTGTTTTCATCATTATCATCATGGTATGAATGATTAGGCATAGTTTTAGAACCTGATTCACTCAACTACGTTTTGACCCTTATTGTTACTTTTAAAGCTTTTGCAGAAGGGGAAAACAGCTAAAACGCACTGTATGAAGAATGCTTGAGCTTACACTGTTTCTTTTAAGCAAATGACCTCTTTTCATCATTATCATCATGGTATGAAGGATTAGGCATAGTTTTAGAACCTGATTCACTCAACTACGTTTTGACCCTTATTGTTACTTTCAAAGCTTTTAAAGACGGAGAAAACAGCTAAAACGGACTGTATGATGAAATGCTTGAGCTTACACCGTTTTCTTTAAGGAAATAACCTGTTTTCATCATTATCATCATGGTATGAATGATTAGGCATAGTTTTAGAACCTGATTCACTCAACTACGTTTTGACCCTTATTGTTACTTTCAAAGCTTTTGCAGAAGGGGAAAACAGCTAAAACGCACTGTATGAAGAATGCTTGAACTTACACTGTTTTCTTTAAGGAAATAACCTGTTTTCATCATTATCATCATGGTATGAATGATTAGGCATAGTTTTAGAACCTGATTCACTCAACTACGTTTTGACCCTTATTGTTACTTTCAAAGCTTTTGCAGTAGGAGAAAACTTCTAAAACGGATTGTATGAAAAATGCTTGAGCTTACACTGTTTCCTTTAAGGAAATGACCTCTTTTCATCATTATCATCATGGTATGAAGGATTAGGCATAGTTTTAGAACCTGATTCACTCAACTACGTTTTGACCCTTATTGTTACTTTCAAAGCTTTTAAAGACGGAGAAAACAGCTAAAACGGACTGTATGATGAAATGCTTGAGCTTACACTGTTTTCTTTAAGGAAATAACCTGTTTTCATCATTATCATCATGGTATGAATGATTAGGCATAGTTTTAGAACCTGATTCACTCAACTACGTTTTGACCCTTATTGTTACTTTCAAAGCTTTTGCAGTAGGAGAAAACTTCTAAAACGGATTGTATGAAAAATGCTTGAGCTTACACTGTTTCCTTTAAGGAAATGACCTCTTTTCATCATTATCATCATGGTATGAAGGATTAGGCATAGTTTTAGAACCTGATTCACTCAACTATGTTTTGACCCTTATTGTTACTTTTAAAGCTTTTGCAGAAGGAGAAAACAGCTAAAATGCACTGTATGAAGAATGCTTGAGCTTACACTGTTTCTTTTAAGCAAATGACCTCTTTTCATCATTATCATCATGGTATGAAGGATTAGGCATAGTTTTAGAACCTGATTCACTCAACTACGTTTTGACCCTTATTGTTACTTTTAAAGCTTTTGCAGAAGGGGAAAACAGCTAAAACGCACTGTATGAAGAGTGCTTGAGCTTACACTGTTTCCTTTAAGGAAATGACCTCTTTTCATCATTATCATCATGGTATGAAGGATTAGGCATAGTTTTAGAACCTGATTCACTCAACTACGTTTTGACCCTTATTGTTACTTTTAAAGCTTTTGCAGAAGGGGAAAACAGCTAAAACGCACTGTATGAAGAGTGCTTGAGCTTACACTGTTTCCTTTAAGGAAATGACCTCTTTTCATCATTATCATCATGGTATGAAGGATTAGGCATAGTTTTAGAACCTGATTCACTCAACTATGTTTTGACCCTTATTGTTACTTTTAAAGCTTTTGCAGAAGGAGAAAACAGCTAAAATGCACTGTATGAAGAATGCTTGAGCTTACACTGTTTCTTTTAAGCAAATGACCTCTTTTCATCATTATCATCATGGTATGAAGGATTAGGCATAGTTTTAGAACCTGATTCACTCAACTACGTTTTGACCCTTATTGTTACTTTTAAAGCTTTTGCAGAAGGGGAAAACAGCTAAAACGCACTGTATGAAGAATGCTTGAGCTTACACTGTTTCTTTTAAGCAAATGACCTCTTTTCATCATTATCATCATGGTATGAAGGATTAGGCATAGTTTTAGAACCTGATTCACTCAACTACGTTTTGACCCTTATTGTTACTTTTAAAGCTTTTGCAGAAGGGGAAAACAGCTAAAACGCACTGTATGAAGAATGCTTGAGCTTACACTGTTTTTTAAGCAAATGACCTCTTTTCATCATTATCATCATGGTATGAAGGATTAGGCATAGTTTTAGAACCTGATTCACTCAACTACGTTTTGACCCTTATTGTTACTTTTAAAGCTTTTAAAGACGGAGAAAACAGCTAAAACGGACTGTATGATGAAATGCTTGAGCTTACACTGTTTTCTTTAAGCAAATGACCTCTTTTCATCATTATCATCATGGTATGAAGGATTAGGCATAGTTTTAGAACCTGATTCACTCAACTACGTTTTGACCCTTATTGTTACTTTCAAAGCTTTTAAAGACGGAGAAAACAGCTAAAACGGACTGTATGATGAAATGCTTGAGCTTACACTGTTTTCTTTAAGGAAATAACCTGTTTTCATCATTATCATCATGGTATGAATGATTAGGCATAGTTTTAGAACCTGATTCACTCAACTACGTTTTGACCCTTATTGTTACTTTCAAAGCTTTTGCAGTAGGAGAAAACTTCTAAAACGGATTGTATGAAAAATGCTTGAGCTTACACTGTTTCCTTTAAGGAAATGACCTCTTTTCATCATTATCATCATGGTATGAATGATTAGGCATAGTTTAAGAACCTGATTCACTCAACTACGTTTTGACCCTTATTGTTACTTTCAAAGCTTTTGCAGTAGGAGAAAACTTCTAAAACGGATTGTATGAAGAATGCTTGACCTTACACTGTTTCCTTTAAGGAAATGACCTCTTTTCATCATTATCATCATGGTATGAAGGATTAGGCATAGTTTTAGAACCTGATTCACTCAACTATGTTTTGACCCTTATTGTTACTTTCAAAGCTTTTAAAGACGGAGAAAACAGCTAAAACGGACTGTATGATGAAATGCTTGAGCTTACACTGTTTTCTTTAAGGAAATAACCTGTTTTCATCATTATCATCATGGTATGAATGATTAGGCATAGTTTTAGAACCTGATTCACTCAACTACGTTTTGACCCTTATTGTTACTTTTAAAGCTTTTGCAGAAGGAGAAAACAGCTCAAATGCACTGTATGAAGAATGCTTGAGCTTACACTGTTTCTTTTAAGCAAATGACCTCTTTTCATCATTATCATCATGGTATGAAGGATTAGGCATAGTTTTAGAACCTGATTCACTCAACTACGTTTTGACCCTTATTGTTACTTTCAAAGCTTTTGCAGTAGGAGAAAACTTCTAAAACGGATTGTATGAAAAATGCTTGAGCTTACACTGTTTCCTTTAAGGAAATGACCTCTTTTCATCATTATCATCATGGTATGAAGGATTGGGCATACTTTTAGAACCTGATTCACTCAACTACGTTTTGACCCTTATTGTTACTTTTAAAGCTTTTGCAGAAGGGGAAAACAGCTAAAACGCACTGTATGAAGAATGCTTGAACTTACACTGTTTTCTTTAAGGAAATAACCTGTTTTCATCATTATCATCATGGTATGAATGATTAGGCATAGTTTTAGAACCTGATTCACTCAACTACGTTTTGACCCTTATTGTTACTTTCAAAGCTTTTGCAGTAGGAGAAAACTTCTAAAACGGATTGTATGAAAAATGCTTGAGCTTACACTGTTTCCTTTAAGGAAATGACCTCTTTTCATCATTATCATCATGGTATGAAGGATTAGGCATAGTTTTAGAACCTGATTCACTCAACTACGTTTTGACCCTTATTGTTACTTTCAAAGCTTTTAAAGACGGAGAAAACAGCTAAAACGGACTGTATGATGAAATGCTTGAGCTTACACTGTTTTCTTTAAGGAAATAACCTGTTTTCATCATTATCATCATGGTATGAATGATTAGGCATAGTTTTAGAACCTGATTCACTCAACTACGTTTTGACCCTTATTGTTACTTTCAAAGCTTTTGCAGTAGGAGAAAACTTCTAAAACGGATTGTATGAAAAATGCTTGAGCTTACACTGTTTCCTTTAAGGAAATGACCTCTTTTCATCATTATCATCATGGTATGAAGGATTAGGCATAGTTTTAGAACCTGATTCACTCAACTATGTTTTGACCCTTATTGTTACTTTTAAAGCTTTTGCAGAAGGAGAAAACAGCTAAAATGCACTGTATGAAGAATGCTTGAGCTTACACTGTTTCTTTTAAGCAAATGACCTCTTTTCATCATTATCATCATGGTATGAAGGATTAGGCATAGTTTTAGAACCTGATTCACTCAACTACGTTTTGACCCTTATTGTTACTTTTAAAGCTTTTGCAGAAGGGGAAAACAGCTAAAACGCACTGTATGAAGAGTGCTTGAGCTTACACTGTTTCCTTTAAGGAAATGACCTCTTTTCATCATTATCATCATGGTATGAAGGATTAGGCATAGTTTTAGAACCTGATTCACTCAACTACGTTTTGACCCTTATTGTTACTTTTAAAGCTTTTGCAGAAGGGGAAAACAGCTAAAACGCACTGTATGAAGAGTGCTTGAGCTTACACTGTTTCCTTTAAGGAAATGACCTCTTTTCATCATTATCATCATGGTATGAAGGATTAGGCATAGTTTTAGAACCTGATTCACTCAACTATGTTTTGACCCTTATTGTTACTTTTAAAGCTTTTGCAGAAGGAGAAAACAGCTAAAATGCACTGTATGAAGAATGCTTGAGCTTACACTGTTTCTTTTAAGCAAATGACCTCTTTTCATCATTATCATCATGGTATGAAGGATTAGGCATAGTTTTAGAACCTGATTCACTCAACTACGTTTTGACCCTTATTGTTACTTTTAAAGCTTTTGCAGAAGGGGAAAACAGCTAAAACGCACTGTATGAAGAATGCTTGAGCTTACACTGTTTTTTAAGCAAATGACCTCTTTTCATCATTATCATCATGGTATGAAGGATTAGGCATAGTTTTAGAACCTGATTCACTCAACTACGTTTTGACCCTTATTGTTACTTTTAAAGCTTTTAAAGACGGAGAAAACAGCTAAAACGGACTGTATGATGAAATGCTTGAGCTTACACTGTTTTCTTTAAGCAAATGACCTCTTTTCATCATTATCATCATGGTATGAAGGATTAGGCATAGTTTTAGAACCTGATTCACTCAACTACGTTTTGACCCTTATTGTTACTTTCAAAGCTTTTAAAGACGGAGAAAACA
Organism: Pungitius pungitius; assembly: GCF_949316345.1. Classification (NCBI taxonomy): domain Eukaryota; kingdom Metazoa; phylum Chordata; class Actinopteri; order Perciformes; family Gasterosteidae; genus Pungitius; species Pungitius pungitius. Next base: position 14,612,624 of record NC_084909.1, on the reverse strand, counting down.
GCTAAAACGGACTGTATGATGAAATGCTTGAGCTTACACTGTTTTCTTTAAGGAAATAACCTGTTTTCATCATTATCATCATGGTATGAATGATTAGGCATAGTTTTAGAACCTGATTCACTCAACTACGTTTTGACCCTTATTGTTACTTTCAAAGCTTTTGCAGTAGGAGAAAACTTCTAAAACGGATTGTATGAAGAATGCTTGACCTTACACTGTTTCCTTTAAGGAAATGACCTCTTTTCATCATTATCATCATGGTATGAAGGATTAGGCATAGTTTTAGAACCTGATTCACTCAACTATGTTTTGACCCTTATTGTTACTTTCAAAGCTTTTAAAGACGGAGAAAACAGCTAAAACGGACTGTATGATGAAATGCTTGAGCTTACACTGTTTTCTTTAAGGAAATAACCTGTTTTCATCATTATCATCATGGTATGAATGATTAGGCATAGTTTTAGAACCTGATTCACTCAACTACGTTTTGACCCTTATTGTTACTTTTAAAGCTTTTGCAGAAGGAGAAAACAGCTCAAATGCACTGTATGAAGAATGCTTGAGCTTACACTGTTTCTTTTAAGCAAATGACCTCTTTTCATCATTATCATCATGGTATGAAGGATTAGTCATAGTTTTAGAACCTGATTCACTCAACTACGTTTTGACCCTTATTGTTACTTTCAAAGCTTTTAAAGACGGAGAAAACAGCTAAAACGGACTGTATGATGAAATGCTTGAGCTTACACTGTTTTCTTTAAGGAAATAACCTGTTTTCATCATTATCATCATGGTATGAATGATTAGGCATAGTTTTAGAACCTGATTCACTCAACTACGTTTTGACCCTTATTGTTACTTTTAAAGCTTTTGCAGAAGGGGAAAACAGCTAAAACGCACTGTATGAAGAATGCTTGAGCTTACACTGTTTCTTTTAAGCAAATGACCTCTTTTCATCATTATCATCATGGTATGAAGGATTAGGCATAGTTTTAGAACCTGATTCACTCAACTACGTTTTGACCCTTATTGTTACTTTCAAAGCTTTTAAAGACGGAGAAAACAGCTAAAATGGACTGTATGATGAAATGCTTGAGCTTACACTGTTTTCTTTAAGGAAATAACCTGTTTTCATCATTATCATCATGGTATGAATGATTAGGCATAGTTTTAGAACCTGATTCACTCAACTACGTTTTGACCCTTATTGTTACTTTCAAAGCTTTTGCAGTAGGAGAAAACTTCTAAAACGGATTGTATGAAGAATGCTTGACCTTACACTGTTTCCTTTAAGCAAATGACCTCTTTTCATCATTATCATCATGGTATGAAGGATTAGGCATAGTTTTAGAACCTGATTCACTCAACTACGTTTTGACCCTTATTGTTACTTTTAAAGCTTTTGCAGAAGGGGAAAACAGCTAAAACGCACTGTATGAAGAGTGCTTGAGCTTACACTGTTTCCTTTAAGGAAATGACCTCTTTTCATCATTATCATCATGGTATGAAGGATTAGGCATAGTTTTAGAACCTGATTCACTCAACTACGTTTTGACCCTTATTGTTACTTTTAAAGCTTTTGCAGAAGGGGAAAACAGCTAAAACGCACTGTATGAAGAATGCTTGAGCTTACACTGTTTCCTTTAAGGAAATGACCTCTTTTCATCATTATCATCATGGTATGAAGGATTAGGCATAGTTTTAGAACCTGATTCACTCAACTATGTTTTGACCCTTATTGTTACTTTTAAAGCTTTTGCAGAAGGAGAAAACAGCTAAAATGCACTGTATGAAGAATGCTTGAGCTTACACTGTTTCTTTTAAGCAAATGACCTCTTTTCATCATTATCATCATGGTATGAAGGATTAGGCATAGTTTTAGAACCTGATTCACTCAACTACGTTTTGACCCTTATTGTTACTTTCAAAGCTTTTGCAGTAGGAGAAAACTTCTAAAACGGATTGTATGAAGAATGCTTGACCTTACACTGTTTCCTTTAAGCAAATGACCTCTTTTCATCATTATCATCATGGTATGAAGGATTAGGCATAGTTTTAGAACCTGATTCACTCAACTACGTTTTGACCCTTATTGTTACTTTTAAAGCTTTTGCAGAAGGGAAAACAGCTAAAACGCACTGTATGAAGAGTGCTTGAGCTTACACTGTTTCCTTTAAGGAAATGACCTCTTTTCATCATTATCATCATGGTATGAAGGATTAGGCATAGTTTTAGAACCTGATTCACTCAACTACGTTTTGACCCTTATTGTTACTTTTAAAGCTTTTGCAGAAGGGGAAAACAGCTAAAACGCACTGTATGAAGAGTGCTTGAGCTTACACTGTTTCCTTTAAGGAAATGACCTCTTTTCATCATTATCATCATGGTATGAAGGATTAGGCATAGTTTTAGAACCTGATTCACTCAACTACGTTTTGACCCTTATTGTTACTTTCAAAGCTTTTAAAGACGGAGAAAACAGCTAAAACGGACTGTATGATGAAATGCTTGAGCTTACACTGTTTTCTTTAAGGAAATAACCTGTTTTCATCATTATCATCATGGTATGAATGATTAGGCATACTTTTAGAACCTGATTCACTCAACTACGTTTTGACCCTTATTGTTACTTTTAAAGCTTTTGCAGAAGGGGAAAACAGCTAAAACGCACTGTATGAAGAATGCTTGAACTTACACTGTTTTCTTTAAGGAAATAACCTGTTTTCATCATTATCATCATGGTATGAATGATTAGGCATAGTTTTAGAACCTGATTCACTCAACTACGTTTTGACCCTTATTGTTACTTTCAAAGCTTTTGCAGTAGGAGAAAACTTCTAAAACGGATTGTATGAAAAATGCTTGAGCTTACACTGTTTCCTTTAAGGAAATGACCTCTTTTCATCATTATCATCATGGTATGAAGGATTAGGCATAGTTTTAGAACCTGATTCACTCAACTACGTTTTGACCCTTATTGTTACTTTTAAAGCTTTTGCAGAAGGGGAAAACAGCTAAAACGCACTGTATGAAGAATGCTTGAGCTTACACTGTTTCCTTTAAGGAAATGACCTCTTTTCATCATTATCATCATGGTATGAAGGATTAGGCATAGTTTTAGAACCTGATTCACTCAACTACGTTTTGACCCTTATTGTTACTTTTAAAGCTTTTGCAGAAGGGGAAAACAGCTAAAACGCACTGTATGAAGAATGCTTGAGCTTACACTGTTTCCTTTAAGGAAATGACCTCTTTTCATCATTATCATCATGGTATGAAGGATTAGGCATAGTTTTAGAACCTGATTCACTCAACTATGTTTTGACCCTTATTGTTACTTTTAAAGCTTTTGCAGAAGGAGAAAACAGCTAAAATGCACTGTATGAAGAATGCTTGAGCTTACACTGTTTCTTTTAAGCAAATGACCTCTTTTCATCATTATCATCATGGTATGAAGGATTAGGCATAGTTTTAGAACCTGATTCACTCAACTACGTTTTGACCCTTATTGTTACTTTCAAAGCTTTTGCAGTAGGAGAAAACTTCTAAAACGGATTGTATGAAGAATGCTTGACCTTACACTGTTTCCTTTAAGCAAATGACCTCTTTTCATCATTATCATCATGGTATGAAGGATTAGGCATAGTTTTAGAACCTGATTCACTCAACTACGTTTTGACCCTTATTGTTACTTTTAAAGCTTTTGCAGAAGGGAAAACAGCTAAAACGCACTGTATGAAGAGTGCTTGAGCTTACACTGTTTCCTTTAAGGAAATGACCTCTTTTCATCATTATCATCATGGTATGAAGGATTAGGCATAGTTTTAGAACCTGATTCACTCAACTACGTTTTGACCCTTATTGTTACTTTTAAAGCTTTTGCAGAAGGGGAAAACAGCTAAAACGCACTGTATGAAGAGTGCTTGAGCTTACACTGTTTCCTTTAAGGAAATGACCTCTTTTCATCATTATCATCATGGTATGAAGGATTAGGCATAGTTTTAGAACCTGATTCACTCAACTACGTTTTGACCCTTATTGTTACTTTCAAAGCTTTTAAAGACGGAGAAAACAGCTAAAACGGACTGTATGATGAAATGCTTGAGCTTACACTGTTTTCTTTAAGGAAATAACCTGTTTTCATCATTATCATCATGGTATGAATGATTAGGCATACTTTTAGAACCTGATTCACTCAACTACGTTTTGACCCTTATTGTTACTTTTAAAGCTTTTGCAGAAGGGGAAAACAGCTAAAACGCACTGTATGAAGAATGCTTGAACTTACACTGTTTTCTTTAAGGAAATAACCTGTTTTCATCATTATCATCATGGTATGAATGATTAGGCATAGTTTTAGAACCTGATTCACTCAACTACGTTTTGACCCTTATTGTTACTTTCAAAGCTTTTGCAGTAGGAGAAAACTTCTAAAACGGATTGTATGAAAAATGCTTGAGCTTACACTGTTTCCTTTAAGGAAATGACCTCTTTTCATCATTATCATCATGGTATGAAGGATTAGGCATAGTTTTAGAACCTGATTCACTCAACTACGTTTTGACCCTTATTGTTACTTTTAAAGCTTTTGCAGAAGGGGAAAACAGCTAAAACGCACTGTATGAAGAATGCTTGAGCTTACACTGTTTCCTTTAAGGAAATGACCTCTTTTCATCATTATCATCATGGTATGAAGGATTAGGCATAGTTTTAGAACCTGATTCACTCAACTATGTTTTGACCCTTATTGTTACTTTTAAAGCTTTTGCAGAAGGAGAAAACAGCTAAAATGCACTGTATGAAGAATGCTTGAGCTTACACTGTTTCTTTTAAGCAAATGACCTCTTTTCATCATTATCATCATGGTATGAAGGATTAGGCATAGTTTTAGAACCTGATTCACTCAACTACGTTTTGACCCTTATTGTTACTTTCAAAGCTTTTAAAGACGGAGAAAACAGCTAAAACGGACTGTATGATGAAATGCTTGAGCTTACACTGTTTTCTTTAAGGAAATAACCTGTTTTCATCATTATCATCATGGTATGAATGATTAGGCATAGTTTTAGAACCTGATTCACTCAACTACGTTTTGACCCTTATTGTTACTTTCAAAGCTTTTGCAGTAGGAGAAAACTTCTAAAACGGATTGTATGAAGAATGCTTGACCTTACACTGTTTCCTTTAAGCAAATGACCTCTTTTCATCATTATCATCATGGTATGAAGGATTAGGCATAGTTTTAGAACCTGATTCACTCAACTACGTTTTGACCCTTATTGTTACTTTTAAAGCTTTTGCAGAAGGGGAAAACAGCTAAAACGCACTGTATGAAGAGTGCTTGAGCTTACACTGTTTCCTTTAAGGAAATGACCTCTTTTCATCATTATCATCATGGTATGAAGGATTAGGCATAGTTTTAGAACCTGATTCACTCAACTATGTTTTGACCCTTATTGTTACTTTCAAAGCTTTTAAAGACGGAGAAAACAGCTAAAACGGACTGTATGATGAAATGCTTGAGCTTACACTGTTTTCTTTAAGGAAATAACCTGTTTTCATCATTATCATCATGGTATGAATGATTAGGCATAGTTTTAGAACCTGATTCACTCAACTACGTTTTGACCCTTATTGTTACTTTTAAAGCTTTTGCAGAAGGAGAAAACAGCTCAAATGCACTGTATGAAGAATGCTTGAGCTTACACTGTTTCTTTTAAGCAAATGACCTCTTTTCATCATTAGCATCATGGTATGAAGGATTAGGCATAGTTTTAGAACCTGATTCACTCAACTACGTTTTGACCCTTATTGTTACTTTCAAAGCTTTTAAAGACGGAGAAAACAGCTAAAACGGACTGTATGATGAAATGCTTGAGCTTACACCGTTTTCTTTAAGGAAATAACCTGTTTTCATCATTATCATCATGGTATGAATGATTAGGCATAGTTTTAGAACCTGATTCACTCAACTACGTTTTGACCCTTATTGTTACTTTCAAAGCTTTTGCAGTAGGAGAAAACTTCTAAAACGGATTGTATGAAAAATGCTTGAGCTTACACTGTTTCCTTTAAGGAAATGACCTCTTTTCATCATTATCATCATGGTATGAAGGATTAGGCATAGTTTTAGAACCTGATTCACTCAACTACGTTTTGACCCTTATTGTTACTTTCAAAGCTTTTGCAGTAGGAGAAAACTTCTAAAACGGATTGTATGAAAAATGCTTGAGCTTACACTGTTTCCTTTAAGGAAATGACCTCTTTTCATCATTATCATCATGGTATGAAGGATTAGGCATAGTTTTAGAACCTGATTCACTCAACTATGTTTTGACCCTTATTGTTACTTTTAAAGCTTTTGCAGAAGGAGAAAACAGCTAAAATGCACTGTATGAAGAATGCTTGAGCTTACACTGTTTCTTTTAAGCAAATGACCTCTTTTCATCATTATCATCATGGTATGAAGGATTAGGCATAGTTTTAGAACCTGATTCACTCAACTACGTTTTGACCCTTATTGTTACTTTCAAAGCTTTTAAAGACGGAGAAAACAGCTAAAACGGACTGTATGATGAAATGCTTGAGCTTACACTGTTTTCTTTAAGGAAATAACCTGTTTTCATCATTATCATCATGGTATGAATGATTAGGCATAGTTTTAGAACCTGATTCACTCAACTACGTTTTGACCCTTATTGTTACTTTTAAAGCTTTTGCAGAAGGGGAAAACAGCTAAAACGCACTGTATGAAGAATGCTTGAGCTTACACTGTTTCTTTTAAGCAAATGACCTCTTTTCATCATTATCATCATGGTATGAAGGATTAGGCATAGTTTTAGAACCTGATTCACTCAACTACGTTTTGACCCTTATTGTTACTTTCAAAGCTTTTAAAGACGGAGAAAACAGCTAAAACGGACTGTATGATGAAATGCTTGAGCTTACACCGTTTTCTTTAAGGAAATAACCTGTTTTCATCATTATCATCATGGTATGAATGATTAGGCATAGTTTTAGAACCTGATTCACTCAACTACGTTTTGACCCTTATTGTTACTTTCAAAGCTTTTGCAGTAGGAGAAAACTTCTAAAACGGATTGTATGAAAAATGCTTGAGCTTACACTGTTTCCTTTAAGGAAATGACCTCTTTTCATCATTATCATCATGGTATGAAGGATTAGGCATACTTTTAGAACCTGATTCACTCAACTACGTTTTGACCCTTATTGTTACTTTTAAAGCTTTTGCAGAAGGGGAAAACAGCTAAAACGCACTGTATGAAGAATGCTTGAACTTACACTGTTTTCTTTAAGGAAATAACCTGTTTTCATCATTATCATCATGGTATGAATGATTAGGCATAGTTTTAGAACCTGATTCACTCAACTACGTTTTGACCCTTATTGTTACTTTCAAAGCTTTTGCAGTAGGAGAAAACTTCTAAAACGGATTGTATGAAAAATGCTTGAGCTTACACTGTTTCCTTTAAGGAAATGACCTCTTTTCATCATTATCATCATGGTATGAAGGATTAGGCATAGTTTTAGAACCTGATTCACTCAACTACGTTTTGACCCTTATTGTTACTTTTAAAGCTTTTGCAGAAGGGGAAAACAGCTAAAACGCACTGTATGAAGAATGCTTGAGCTTACACTGTTTCCTTTAAGGAAATGACCTCTTTTCATCATTATCATCATGGTATGAAGGATTAGGCATAGTTTTAGAACCTGATTCACTCAACTATGTTTTGACCCTTATTGTTACTTTTAAAGCTTTTGCAGAAGGGGAAAACAGCTAAAACGCACTGTATGAAGAATGCTTGAGCTTACACTGTTTCTTTTAAGCAAATGACCTCTTTTCATCATTATCATCATGGTATGAAGGATTAGGCATAGTTTTAGAACCTGATTCACTCAACTATGTTTTGACCCTTATTGTTACTTTTAAAGCTTTTGCAGAAGGGGAAAACAGCTAAAACGCACTGTATGAAGAATGCTTGAGCTTACACTGTTTCTTTTAAGCAAATGACCTCTTTTCATCATTATCATCATGGTATGAAGGATTAGGCATAGTTTTAGAACCTGATTCACTCAACTACGTTTTGACCCTTATTGTTACTTTCAAAGCTTTTAAAGACGGAGAAAACAGCTAAAACGGACTGTATGAAGAATGCTTGAGCTTACACTGTTTCTTTTAAGCAAATGACCTCTTTTCATCATTATCATCATGGTATGAAGGATTAGGCATAGTTTTAGAACCTGATTCACTCAACTACGTTTTGACCCTTATTGTTACTTTCAAAGCTTTTAAAGACGGAGAAAACAGCTAAAACGGACTGTATGATGAAATGCTTGAGCTTACACCGTTTTCTTTAAGGAAATAACCTGTTTTCATCATTATCATCATGGTATGAATGATTAGGCATAGTTTTAGAACCTGATTCACTCAACTACGTTTTGACCCTTATTGTTACTTTCAAAGCTTTTGCAGTAGGAGAAAACTTCTAAAACGGATTGTATGAAAAATGCTTGAGCTTACACTGTTTCCTTTAAGGAAATGACCTCTTTTCATCATTATCATCATGGTATGAAGGATTAGGCATACTTTTAGAACCTGATTCACTCAACTACGTTTTGACCCTTATTGTTACTTTTAAAGCTTTTGCAGAAGGGGAAAACAGCTAAAACGCACTGTATGAAGAATGCTTGAACTTACACTGTTTTCTTTAAGGAAATAACCTGTTTTCATCATTATCATCATGGTATGAATGATTAGGCATAGTTTTAGAACCTGATTCACTCAACTACGTTTTGACCCTTATTGTTACTTTCAAAGCTTTTGCAGTAGGAGAAAACTTCTAAAACGGATTGTATGAAAAATGCTTGAGCTTACACTGTTTCCTTTAAGGAAATGACCTCTTTTCATCATTATCATCATGGTATGAAGGATTAGGCATAGTTTTAGAACCTGATTCACTCAACTACGTTTTGACCCTTATTGTTACTTTTAAAGCTTTTGCAGAAGGGGAAAACAGCTAAAACGCACTGTATGAAGAATGCTTGAGCTTACACTGTTTCCTTTAAGGAAATGACCTCTTTTCATCATTATCATCATGGTATGAAGGATTAGGCATAGTTTTAGAACCTGATTCACTCAACTATGTTTTGACCCTTATTGTTACTTTTAAAGCTTTTGCAGAAGGAGAAAACAGCTAAAATGCACTGTATGAAGAATGCTTGAGCTTACACTGTTTCTTTTAAGCAAATGACCTCTTTTCATCATTATCATCATGGTATGAAGGATTAGGCATAGTTTTAGAACCTGATTCACTCAACTACGTTTTGACCCTTATTGTTACTTTCAAAGCTTTTGCAGTAGGAGAAAACTTCTAAAACGGATTGTATGAAGAATGCTTGACCTTACACTGTTTCCTTTAAGCAAATGACCTCTTTTCATCATTATCATCATGGTATGAAGGATTAGGCATAGTTTTAGAACCTGATTCACTCAACTACGTTTTGACCCTTATTGTTACTTTTAAAGCTTTTGCAGAAGGGGAAAACAGCTAAAACGCACTGTATGAAGAATGCTTGAGCTTACACTGTTTCCTTTAAGGAAATGACCTCTTTTCATCATTATCATCATGGTATGAAGGATTAGGCATAGTTTTAGAACCTGATTCACTCAACTATGTTTTGACCCTTATTGTTACTTTTAAAGCTTTTGCAGAAGGAGAAAACAGCTAAAATGCACTGTATGAAGAATGCTTGAGCTTACACTGTTTCTTTTAAGCAAATGACCTCTTTTCATCATTATCATCATGGTATGAAGGATTAGGCATAGTTTTAGAACCTGATTCACTCAACTACGTTTTGACCCTTATTGTTACTTTCAAAGCTTTTAAAGACGGAGAAAACAGCTAAAACGGACTGTATGATGAAATGCTTGAGCTTACACCGTTTTCTTTAAGGAAATAACCTGTTTTCATCATTATCATCATGGTATGAATGATTAGGCATAGTTTTAGAACCTGATTCACTCAACTACGTTTTGACCCTTATTGTTACTTTCAAAGCTTTTGCAGTAGGAGAAAACTTCTAAAACGGATTGTATGAAAAATGCTTGAGCTTACACTGTTTCCTTTAAGGAAATGACCTCTTTTCATCATTATCATCATGGTATGAAGGATTAGGCATAGTTTTAGAACCTGATTCACTCAACTACGTTTTGACCCTTATTGTTACTTTCAAAGCTTTTGCAGTAGGAGAAAACTTCTAAAACGGATTGTATGAAAAATGCTTGAGCTTACACTGTTTCCTTTAAGGAAATGACCTCTTTTCATCATTATCATCATGGTATGAAGGATTAGGCATAGTTTTAGAACCTGATTCACTCAACTACGTTTTGACCCTTATTGTTACTTTTAAAGCTTTTGCAGAAGGGGAAAACAGCTAAAACGCACTGTATGAAGAATGCTTGAGCTTACACTGTTTCTTTTAAGCAAATGACCTCTTTTCATCATTATCATCATGGTATGAAGGATTAGGCATAGTTTTAGAACCTGATTCACTCAACTACGTTTTGACCCTTATTGTTACTTTCAAAGCTTTTAAAGACGGAGAAAACAGCTAAAACGGACTGTATGATGAAATGCTTGAGCTTACACTGTTTTCTTTAAGGAAATAACCTGTTTTCATCATTATCATCATGGTATGAATGATTAGGCATAGTTTTAGAACCTGATTCACTCAACTACGTTTTGACCCTTATTGTTACTTTTAAAGCTTTTGCAGAAGGGGAAAACAGCTAAAACGCACTGTATGAAGAATGCTTGAGCTTACACTGTTTCTTTTAAGCAAATGACCTCTTTTCATCATTATCATCATGGTATGAAGGATTAGGCATAGTTTTAGAACCTGATTCACTCAACTACGTTTTGACCCTTATTGTTACTTTCAAAGCTTTTAAAGACGGAGAAAACAGCTAAAACGGACTGTATGATGAAATGCTTGAGCTTACACTGTTTTCTTTAAGGAAATAACCTGTTTTCATCATTATCATCATGGTATGAATGATTAGGCATAGTTTTAGAACCTGATTCACTCAACTACGTTTTGACCCTTATTGTTACTTTCAAAGCTTTTGCAGTAGGAGAAAACTTCTAAAACGGATTGTATGAAAAATGCTTGAGCTTACACTGTTTCCTTTAAGGAAATGACCTCTTTTCATCATTATCATCATGGTATGAAGGATTAGGCATAGTTTTAGAACCTGATTCACTCAACTATGTTTTGACCCTTATTGTTACTTTTAAAGCTTTTGCAGAAGGAGAAAACAGCTAAAATGCACTGTATGAAGAATGCTTGAGCTTACACTGTTTCTTTTAAGCAAATGACCTCTTTTCATCATTATCATCATGGTATGAAGGATTAGGCATAGTTTTAGAACCTGATTCACTCAACTACGTTTTGACCCTTATTGTTACTTTTAAAGCTTTTGCAGAAGGGGAAAACAGCTAAAACGCACTGTATGAAGAGTGCTTGAGCTTACACTGTTTCCTTTAAGGAAATGACCTCTTTTCATCATTATCATCATGGTATGAAGGATTAGGCATAGTTTTAGAACCTGATTCACTCAACTACGTTTTGACCCTTATTGTTACTTTTAAAGCTTTTGCAGAAGGGGAAAACAGCTAAAACGCACTGTATGAAGAGTGCTTGAGCTTACACTGTTTCCTTTAAGGAAATGACCTCTTTTCATCATTATCATCATGGTATGAAGGATTAGGCATAGTTTTAGAACCTGATTCACTCAACTATGTTTTGACCCTTATTGTTACTTTTAAAGCTTTTGCAGAAGGAGAAAACAGCTAAAATGCACTGTATGAAGAATGCTTGAGCTTACACTGTTTCTTTTAAGCAAATGACCTCTTTTCATCATTATCATCATGGTATGAAGGATTAGGCATAGTTTTAGAACCTGATTCACTCAACTACGTTTTGACCCTTATTGTTACTTTTAAAGCTTTTGCAGAAGGGGAAAACAGCTAAAACGCACTGTATGAAGAATGCTTGAGCTTACACTGTTTCTTTTAAGCAAATGACCTCTTTTCATCATTATCATCATGGTATGAAGGATTAGGCATAGTTTTAGAACCTGATTCACTCAACTACGTTTTGACCCTTATTGTTACTTTTAAAGCTTTTGCAGAAGGGGAAAACAGCTAAAACGCACTGTATGAAGAATGCTTGAGCTTACACTGTTTTTTAAGCAAATGACCTCTTTTCATCATTATCATCATGGTATGAAGGATTAGGCATAGTTTTAGAACCTGATTCACTCAACTACGTTTTGACCCTTATTGTTACTTTTAAAGCTTTTAAAGACGGAGAAAACAGCTAAAACGGACTGTATGATGAAATGCTTGAGCTTACACTGTTTTCTTTAAGCAAATGACCTCTTTTCATCATTATCATCATGGTATGAAGGATTAGGCATAGTTTTAGAACCTGATTCACTCAACTACGTTTTGACCCTTATTGTTACTTTCAAAGCTTTTAAAGACGGAGAAAACAGCTAAAACGGACTGTATGATGAAATGCTTGAGCTTACACTGTTTTCTTTAAGGAAATAACCTGTTTTCATCATTATCATCATGGTATGAATGATTAGGCATAGTTTTAGAACCTGATTCACTCAACTACGTTTTGACCCTTATTGTTACTTTCAAAGCTTTTGCAGTAGGAGAAAACTTCTAAAACGGATTGTATGAAAAATGCTTGAGCTTACACTGTTTCCTTTAAGGAAATGACCTCTTTTCATCATTATCATCATGGTATGAATGATTAGGCATAGTTTAAGAACCTGATTCACTCAACTACGTTTTGACCCTTATTGTTACTTTCAAAGCTTTTGCAGTAGGAGAAAACTTCTAAAACGGATTGTATGAAGAATGCTTGACCTTACACTGTTTCCTTTAAGGAAATGACCTCTTTTCATCATTATCATCATGGTATGAAGGATTAGGCATAGTTTTAGAACCTGATTCACTCAACTATGTTTTGACCCTTATTGTTACTTTCAAAGCTTTTAAAGACGGAGAAAACAGCTAAAACGGACTGTATGATGAAATGCTTGAGCTTACACTGTTTTCTTTAAGGAAATAACCTGTTTTCATCATTATCATCATGGTATGAATGATTAGGCATAGTTTTAGAACCTGATTCACTCAACTACGTTTTGACCCTTATTGTTACTTTTAAAGCTTTTGCAGAAGGAGAAAACAGCTCAAATGCACTGTATGAAGAATGCTTGAGCTTACACTGTTTCTTTTAAGCAAATGACCTCTTTTCATCATTATCATCATGGTATGAAGGATTAGGCATAGTTTTAGAACCTGATTCACTCAACTACGTTTTGACCCTTATTGTTACTTTCAAAGCTTTTGCAGTAGGAGAAAACTTCTAAAACGGATTGTATGAAAAATGCTTGAGCTTACACTGTTTCCTTTAAGGAAATGACCTCTTTTCATCATTATCATCATGGTATGAAGGATTGGGCATACTTTTAGAACCTGATTCACTCAACTACGTTTTGACCCTTATTGTTACTTTTAAAGCTTTTGCAGAAGGGGAAAACAGCTAAAACGCACTGTATGAAGAATGCTTGAACTTACACTGTTTTCTTTAAGGAAATAACCTGTTTTCATCATTATCATCATGGTATGAATGATTAGGCATAGTTTTAGAACCTGATTCACTCAACTACGTTTTGACCCTTATTGTTACTTTCAAAGCTTTTGCAGTAGGAGAAAACTTCTAAAACGGATTGTATGAAAAATGCTTGAGCTTACACTGTTTCCTTTAAGGAAATGACCTCTTTTCATCATTATCATCATGGTATGAAGGATTGGGCATACTTTTAGAACCTGATTCACTCAACTACGTTTTGACCCTTATTGTTACTTTTAAAGCTTTTGCAGAAGGGGAAAACAGCTAAAACGCACTGTATGAAGAATGCTTGAACTTACACTGTTTTCTTTAAGGAAATAACCTGTTTTCATCATTATCATCATGGTATGAATGATTAGGCATAGTTTTAGAACCTGATTCACTCAACTACGTTTTGACCCTTATTGTTACTTTCAAAGCTTTTGCAGTAGGAGAAAACTTCTAAAACGGATTGTATGAAAAATGCTTGAGCTTACACTGTTTCCTTTAAGGAAATGACCTCTTTTCATCATTATCATCATGGTATGAAGGATTAGGCATAGTTTTAGAACCTGATTCACTCAACTATGTTTTGACCCTTATTGTTACTTTTAAAGCTTTTGCAGAAGGAGAAAACAGCTAAAATGCACTGTATGAAGAATGCTTGAGCTTACACTGTTTCTTTTAAGCAAATGACCTCTTTTCATCATTATCATCATGGTATGAAGGATTAGGCATAGTTTTAGAACCTGATTCACTCAACTACGTTTTGACCCTTATTGTTACTTTTAAAGCTTTTGCAGAAGGGGAAAACAGCTAAAACGCACTGTATGAAGAGTGCTTGAGCTTACACTGTTTCCTTTAAGGAAATGACCTCTTTTCATCATTATCATCATGGTATGAAGGATTAGGCATAGTTTTAGAACCTGATTCACTCAACTACGTTTTGACCCTTATTGTTACTTTTAAAGCTTTTGCAGAAGGGGAAAACAGCTAAAACGCACTGTATGAAGAGTGCTTGAGCTTACACTGTTTCCTTTAAGGAAATGACCTCTTTTCATCATTATCATCATGGTATGAAGGATTAGGCATAGTTTTAGAACCTGATTCACTCAACTATGTTTTGACCCTTATTGTTACTTTTAAAGCTTTTGCAGAAGGAGAAAACAGCTAAAATGCACTGTATGAAGAATGCTTGAGCTTACACTGTTTCTTTTAAGCAAATGACCTCTTTTCATCATTATCATCATGGTATGAAGGATTAGGCATAGTTTTAGAACCTGATTCACTCAACTACGTTTTGACCCTTATTGTTACTTTTAAAGCTTTTGCAGAAGGGGAAAACAGCTAAAACGCACTGTATGAAGAATGCTTGAGCTTACACTGTTTCTTTTAAGCAAATGACCTCTTTTCATCATTATCATCATGGTATGAAGGATTAGGCATAGTTTTAGAACCTGATTCACTCAACTACGTTTTGACCCTTATTGTTACTTTTAAAGCTTTTGCAGAAGGGGAAAACAGCTAAAACGCACTGTATGAAGAATGCTTGAGCTTACACTGTTTTTTAAGCAAATGACCTCTTTTCATCATTATCATCATGGTATGAAGGATTAGGCATAGTTTTAGAACCTGATTCACTCAACTACGTTTTGACCCTTATTGTTACTTTTAAAGCTTTTAAAGACGGAGAAAACAGCTAAAACGGACTGTATGATGAAATGCTTGAGCTTACACTGTTTTCTTTAAGCAAATGACCTCTTTTCATCATTATCATCATGGTATGAAGGATTAGGCATAGTTTTAGAACCTGATTCACTCAACTACGTTTTGACCCTTATTGTTACTTTCAAAGCTTTTAAAGACGGAGAAAACAGCTAAAACGGACTGTATGATGAAATGCTTGAGCTTACACTGTTTTCTTTAAGGAAATAACCTGTTTTCATCATTATCATCATGGTATGAATGATTAGGCATAGTTTTAGAACCTGATTCACTCAACTACGTTTTGACCCTTATTGTTACTTTCAAAGCTTTTGCAGTAGGAGAAAACTTCTAAAACGGATTGTATGAAAAATGCTTGAGCTTACACTGTTTCCTTTAAGGAAATGACCTCTTTTCATCATTATCATCATGGTATGAATGATTAGGCATAGTTTAAGAACCTGATTCACTCAACTACGTTTTGACCCTTATTGTTACTTTCAAAGCTTTTGCAGTAGGAGAAAACTTCTAAAACGGATTGTATGAAGAATGCTTGACCTTACACTGTTTCCTTTAAGGAAATGACCTCTTTTCATCATTATCATCATGGTATGAAGGATTAGGCATAGTTTTAGAACCTGATTCACTCAACTATGTTTTGACCCTTATTGTTACTTTCAAAGCTTTTAAAGACGGAGAAAACAGCTAAAACGGACTGTATGATGAAATGCTTGAGCTTACACTGTTTTCTTTAAGGAAATAACCTGTTTTCATCATTATCATCATGGTATGAATGATTAGGCATAGTTTTAGAACCTGATTCACTCAACTACGTTTTGACCCTTATTGTTACTTTTAAAGCTTTTGCAGAAGGAGAAAACAGCTCAAATGCACTGTATGAAGAATGCTTGAGCTTACACTGTTTCTTTTAAGCAAATGACCTCTTTTCATCATTATCATCATGGTATGAAGGATTAGGCATAGTTTTAGAACCTGATTCACTCAACTACGTTTTGACCCTTATTGTTACTTTCAAAGCTTTTGCAGTAGGAGAAAACTTCTAAAACGGATTGTATGAAAAATGCTTGAGCTTACACTGTTTCCTTTAAGGAAATGACCTCTTTTCATCATTATCATCATGGTATGAAGGATTGGGCATACTTTTAGAACCTGATTCACTCAACTACGTTTTGACCCTTATTGTTACTTTTAAAGCTTTTGCAGAAGGGGAAAACAGCTAAAACGCACTGTATGAAGAATGCTTGAACTTACACTGTTTTCTTTAAGGAAATAACCTGTTTTCATCATTATCATCATGGTATGAATGATTAGGCATAGTTTTAGAACCTGATTCACTCAACTACGTTTTGACCCTTATTGTTACTTTCAAAGCTTTTGCAGTAGGAGAAAACTTCTAAAACGGATTGTATGAAAAATGCTTGAGCTTACACTGTTTCCTTTAAGGAAATGACCTCTTTTCATCATTATCATCATGGTATGAAGGATTAGGCATAGTTTTAGAACCTGATTCACTCAACTACGTTTTGACCCTTATTGTTACTTTCAAAGCTTTTAAAGACGGAGAAAACAGCTAAAACGGACTGTATGATGAAATGCTTGAGCTTACACTGTTTTCTTTAAGGAAATAACCTGTTTTCATCATTATCATCATGGTATGAATGATTAGGCATAGTTTTAGAACCTGATTCACTCAACTACGTTTTGACCCTTATTGTTACTTTCAAAGCTTTTGCAGTAGGAGAAAACTTCTAAAACGGATTGTATGAAAAATGCTTGAGCTTACACTGTTTCCTTTAAGGAAATGACCTCTTTTCATCATTATCATCATG
Source organism: Pungitius pungitius (assembly GCF_949316345.1). NCBI lineage: Eukaryota > Metazoa > Chordata > Actinopteri > Perciformes > Gasterosteidae > Pungitius > Pungitius pungitius. The sequence continues at coordinate 14,595,357 of NC_084909.1, read as the reverse complement.
GTATGAAGGATTAGGCATAGTTTTAGAACCTGATTCACTCAACTATGTTTTGACCCTTATTGTTACTTTTAAAGCTTTTGCAGAAGGAGAAAACAGCTAAAATGCACTGTATGAAGAATGCTTGAGCTTACACTGTTTCTTTTAAGCAAATGACCTCTTTTCATCATTATCATCATGGTATGAAGGATTAGGCATAGTTTTAGAACCTGATTCACTCAACTACGTTTTGACCCTTATTGTTACTTTTAAAGCTTTTGCAGAAGGGGAAAACAGCTAAAACGCACTGTATGAAGAGTGCTTGAGCTTACACTGTTTCCTTTAAGGAAATGACCTCTTTTCATCATTATCATCATGGTATGAAGGATTAGGCATAGTTTTAGAACCTGATTCACTCAACTACGTTTTGACCCTTATTGTTACTTTTAAAGCTTTTGCAGAAGGGGAAAACAGCTAAAACGCACTGTATGAAGAGTGCTTGAGCTTACACTGTTTCCTTTAAGGAAATGACCTCTTTTCATCATTATCATCATGGTATGAAGGATTAGGCATAGTTTTAGAACCTGATTCACTCAACTATGTTTTGACCCTTATTGTTACTTTTAAAGCTTTTGCAGAAGGAGAAAACAGCTAAAATGCACTGTATGAAGAATGCTTGAGCTTACACTGTTTCTTTTAAGCAAATGACCTCTTTTCATCATTATCATCATGGTATGAAGGATTAGGCATAGTTTTAGAACCTGATTCACTCAACTACGTTTTGACCCTTATTGTTACTTTTAAAGCTTTTGCAGAAGGGGAAAACAGCTAAAACGCACTGTATGAAGAATGCTTGAGCTTACACTGTTTTTTAAGCAAATGACCTCTTTTCATCATTATCATCATGGTATGAAGGATTAGGCATAGTTTTAGAACCTGATTCACTCAACTACGTTTTGACCCTTATTGTTACTTTTAAAGCTTTTAAAGACGGAGAAAACAGCTAAAACGGACTGTATGATGAAATGCTTGAGCTTACACTGTTTTCTTTAAGCAAATGACCTCTTTTCATCATTATCATCATGGTATGAAGGATTAGGCATAGTTTTAGAACCTGATTCACTCAACTACGTTTTGACCCTTATTGTTACTTTCAAAGCTTTTAAAGACGGAGAAAACAGCTAAAACGGACTGTATGATGAAATGCTTGAGCTTACACTGTTTTCTTTAAGGAAATAACCTGTTTTCATCATTATCATCATGGTATGAATGATTAGGCATAGTTTTAGAACCTGATTCACTCAACTACGTTTTGACCCTTATTGTTACTTTCAAAGCTTTTGCAGTAGGAGAAAACTTCTAAAACGGATTGTATGAAAAATGCTTGAGCTTACACTGTTTCCTTTAAGGAAATGACCTCTTTTCATCATTATCATCATGGTATGAATGATTAGGCATAGTTTAAGAACCTGATTCACTCAACTACGTTTTGACCCTTATTGTTACTTTCAAAGCTTTTGCAGTAGGAGAAAACTTCTAAAACGGATTGTATGAAGAATGCTTGACCTTACACTGTTTCCTTTAAGGAAATGACCTCTTTTCATCATTATCATCATGGTATGAAGGATTAGGCATAGTTTTAGAACCTGATTCACTCAACTATGTTTTGACCCTTATTGTTACTTTCAAAGCTTTTAAAGACGGAGAAAACAGCTAAAACGGACTGTATGATGAAATGCTTGAGCTTACACTGTTTTCTTTAAGGAAATAACCTGTTTTCATCATTATCATCATGGTATGAATGATTAGGCATAGTTTTAGAACCTGATTCACTCAACTACGTTTTGACCCTTATTGTTACTTTTAAAGCTTTTGCAGAAGGAGAAAACAGCTCAAATGCACTGTATGAAGAATGCTTGAGCTTACACTGTTTCTTTTAAGCAAATGACCTCTTTTCATCATTATCATCATGGTATGAAGGATTAGTCATAGTTTTAGAACCTGATTCACTCAACTACGTTTTGACCCTTATTGTTACTTTCAAAGCTTTTAAAGACGGAGAAAACAGCTAAAACGGACTGTATGATGAAATGCTTGAGCTTACACTGTTTTCTTTAAGGAAATAACCTGTTTTCATCATTATCATCATGGTATGAATGATTAGGCATAGTTTTAGAACCTGATTCACTCAACTACGTTTTGACCCTTATTGTTACTTTTAAAGCTTTTGCAGAAGGGGAAAACAGCTAAAACGCACTGTATGAAGAATGCTTGAGCTTACACTGTTTCTTTTAAGCAAATGACCTCTTTTCATCATTATCATCATGGTATGAAGGATTAGGCATAGTTTTAGAACCTGATTCACTCAACTACGTTTTGACCCTTATTGTTACTTTCAAAGCTTTTAAAGACGGAGAAAACAGCTAAAATGGACTGTATGATGAAATGCTTGAGCTTACACTGTTTTCTTTAAGGAAATAACCTGTTTTCATCATTATCATCATGGTATGAATGATTAGGCATAGTTTTAGAACCTGATTCACTCAACTACGTTTTGACCCTTATTGTTACTTTCAAAGCTTTTGCAGTAGGAGAAAACTTCTAAAACGGATTGTATGAAGAATGCTTGACCTTACACTGTTTCCTTTAAGCAAATGACCTCTTTTCATCATTATCATCATGGTATGAAGGATTAGGCATAGTTTTAGAACCTGATTCACTCAACTACGTTTTGACCCTTATTGTTACTTTTAAAGCTTTTGCAGAAGGGGAAAACAGCTAAAACGCACTGTATGAAGAGTGCTTGAGCTTACACTGTTTCCTTTAAGGAAATGACCTCTTTTCATCATTATCATCATGGTATGAAGGATTAGGCATAGTTTTAGAACCTGATTCACTCAACTACGTTTTGACCCTTATTGTTACTTTTAAAGCTTTTGCAGAAGGGGAAAACAGCTAAAACGCACTGTATGAAGAATGCTTGAGCTTACACTGTTTCCTTTAAGGAAATGACCTCTTTTCATCATTATCATCATGGTATGAAGGATTAGGCATAGTTTTAGAACCTGATTCACTCAACTATGTTTTGACCCTTATTGTTACTTTTAAAGCTTTTGCAGAAGGAGAAAACAGCTAAAATGCACTGTATGAAGAATGCTTGAGCTTACACTGTTTCTTTTAAGCAAATGACCTCTTTTCATCATTATCATCATGGTATGAAGGATTAGGCATAGTTTTAGAACCTGATTCACTCAACTACGTTTTGACCCTTATTGTTACTTTCAAAGCTTTTGCAGTAGGAGAAAACTTCTAAAACGGATTGTATGAAGAATGCTTGACCTTACACTGTTTCCTTTAAGCAAATGACCTCTTTTCATCATTATCATCATGGTATGAAGGATTAGGCATAGTTTTAGAACCTGATTCACTCAACTACGTTTTGACCCTTATTGTTACTTTTAAAGCTTTTGCAAAAGGGAAAACAGCTAAAACGCACTGTATGAAGAGTGCTTGAGCTTACACTGTTTTCTTTTAAGCAAATGACCTCTTTTCATCATTATCATCATGGTATGAAGGATTAGGCATAGTTTTAGAACCTGATTCACTCAACTACGTTTTGACCCTTATTGTTACTTTCAAAGCTTTTGCAGTAGGAGAAAACTTCTAAAACGGATTGTATGAAGAATGCTTGACCTTACACTGTTTCCTTTAAGCAAATGACCTCTTTTCATCATTATCATCATGGTATGAAGGATTAGGCATAGTTTTAGAACCTGATTCACTCAACTACGTTTTGACCCTTATTGTTACTTTTAAAGCTTTTGCAGAAGGGGAAAACAGCTAAAACGCACTGTATGAAGAATGCTTGAGCTTACACTGTTTCCTTTAAGGAAATGACCTCTTTTCATCATTATCATCATGGTATGAAGGATTAGGCATAGTTTTAGAACCTGATTCACTCAACTATGTTTTGACCCTTATTGTTACTTTTAAAGCTTTTGCAGAAGGAGAAAACAGCTAAAATGCACTGTATGAAGAATGCTTGAGCTTACACTGTTTCTTTTAAGCAAATGACCTCTTTTCATCATTATCATCATGGTATGAAGGATTAGGCATAGTTTTAGAACCTGATTCACTCAACTACGTTTTGACCCTTATTGTTACTTTCAAAGCTTTTAAAGACGGAGAAAACAGCTAAAACGGACTGTATGATGAAATGCTTGAGCTTACACCGTTTTCTTTAAGGAAATAACCTGTTTTCATCATTATCATCATGGTATGAATGATTAGGCATAGTTTTAGAACCTGATTCACTCAACTACGTTTTGACCCTTATTGTTACTTTCAAAGCTTTTGCAGTAGGAGAAAACTTCTAAAACGGATTGTATGAAAAATGCTTGAGCTTACACTGTTTCCTTTAAGGAAATGACCTCTTTTCATCATTATCATCATGGTATGAAGGATTAGGCATAGTTTTAGAACCTGATTCACTCAACTACGTTTTGACCCTTATTGTTACTTTCAAAGCTTTTGCAGTAGGAGAAAACTTCTAAAACGGATTGTATGAAAAATGCTTGAGCTTACACTGTTTCCTTTAAGGAAATGACCTCTTTTCATCATTATCATCATGGTATGAAGGATTAGGCATAGTTTTAGAACCTGATTCACTCAACTACGTTTTGACCCTTATTGTTACTTTTAAAGCTTTTGCAGAAGGGGAAAACAGCTAAAACGCACTGTATGAAGAATGCTTGAGCTTACACTGTTTCTTTTAAGCAAATGACCTCTTTTCATCATTATCATCATGGTATGAAGGATTAGGCATAGTTTTAGAACCTGATTCACTCAACTACGTTTTGACCCTTATTGTTACTTTCAAAGCTTTTAAAGACGGAGAAAACAGCTAAAACGGACTGTATGATGAAATGCTTGAGCTTACACTGTTTTCTTTAAGGAAATAACCTGTTTTCATCATTATCATCATGGTATGAATGATTAGGCATAGTTTTAGAACCTGATTCACTCAACTACGTTTTGACCCTTATTGTTACTTTTAAAGCTTTTGCAGAAGGGGAAAACAGCTAAAACGCACTGTATGAAGAATGCTTGAGCTTACACTGTTTCTTTTAAGCAAATGACCTCTTTTCATCATTATCATCATGGTATGAAGGATTAGGCATAGTTTTAGAACCTGATTCACTCAACTACGTTTTGACCCTTATTGTTACTTTCAAAGCTTTTAAAGACGGAGAAAACAGCTAAAACGGACTGTATGATGAAATGCTTGAGCTTACACTGTTTTCTTTAAGGAAATAACCTGTTTTCATCATTATCATCATGGTATGAATGATTAGGCATAGTTTTAGAACCTGATTCACTCAACTACGTTTTGACCCTTATTGTTACTTTCAAAGCTTTTGCAGTAGGAGAAAACTTCTAAAACGGATTGTATGAAAAATGCTTGAGCTTACACTGTTTCCTTTAAGGAAATGACCTCTTTTCATCATTATCATCATGGTATGAAGGATTAGGCATAGTTTTAGAACCTGATTCACTCAACTACGTTTTGACCCTTATTGTTACTTTTAAAGCTTTTGCAGAAGGGGAAAACAGCTAAAACGCACTGTATGAAGAGTGCTTGAGCTTACACTGTTTCCTTTAAGGAAATGACCTCTTTTCATCATTATCATCATGGTATGAAGGATTAGGCATAGTTTTAGAACCTGATTCACTCAACTACGTTTTGACCCTTATTGTTACTTTTAAAGCTTTTGCAGAAGGGGAAAACAGCTAAAACGCACTGTATGAAGAGTGCTTGAGCTTACACTGTTTCCTTTAAGGAAATGACCTCTTTTCATCATTATCATCATGGTATGAAGGATTAGGCATAGTTTTAGAACCTGATTCACTCAACTATGTTTTGACCCTTATTGTTACTTTTAAAGCTTTTGCAGAAGGAGAAAACAGCTAAAATGCACTGTATGAAGAATGCTTGAGCTTACACTGTTTCTTTTAAGCAAATGACCTCTTTTCATCATTATCATCATGGTATGAAGGATTAGGCATAGTTTTAGAACCTGATTCACTCAACTACGTTTTGACCCTTATTGTTACTTTTAAAGCTTTTGCAGAAGGGGAAAACAGCTAAAACGCACTGTATGAAGAATGCTTGAGCTTACACTGTTTCTTTTAAGCAAATGACCTCTTTTCATCATTATCATCATGGTATGAAGGATTAGGCATAGTTTTAGAACCTGATTCACTCAACTACGTTTTGACCCTTATTGTTACTTTCAAAGCTTTTAAAGACGGAGAAAACAGCTAAAACGGACTGTATGATGAAATGCTTGAGCTTACACTGTTTTCTTTAAGGAAATAACCTGTTTTCATCATTATCATCATGGTATGAATGATTAGGCATAGTTTTAGAACCTGATTCACTCAACTACGTTTTGACCCTTATTGTTACTTTCAAAGCTTTTGCAGTAGGAGAAAACTTCTAAAACGGATTGTATGAAAAATGCTTGAGCTTACACTGTTTCCTTTAAGGAAATGACCTCTTTTCATCATTATCATCATGGTATGAATGATTAGGCATAGTTTAAGAACCTGATTCACTCAACTACGTTTTGACCCTTATTGTTACTTTCAAAGCTTTTGCAGTAGGAGAAAACTTCTAAAACGGATTGTATGAAGAATGCTTGACCTTACACTGTTTCCTTTAAGGAAATGACCTCTTTTCATCATTATCATCATGGTATGAAGGATTAGGCATAGTTTTAGAACCTGATTCACTCAACTATGTTTTGACCCTTATTGTTACTTTCAAAGCTTTTAAAGACGGAGAAAACAGCTAAAACGGACTGTATGATGAAATGCTTGAGCTTACACTGTTTTCTTTAAGGAAATAACCTGTTTTCATCATTATCATCATGGTATGAATGATTAGGCATAGTTTTAGAACCTGATTCACTCAACTACGTTTTGACCCTTATTGTTACTTTTAAAGCTTTTGCAGAAGGAGAAAACAGCTCAAATGCACTGTATGAAGAATGCTTGAGCTTACACTGTTTCTTTTAAGCAAATGACCTCTTTTCATCATTATCATCATGGTATGAAGGATTAGGCATAGTTTTAGAACCTGATTCACTCAACTACGTTTTGACCCTTATTGTTACTTTCAAAGCTTTTGCAGTAGGAGAAAACTTCTAAAACGGATTGTATGAAAAATGCTTGAGCTTACACTGTTTCCTTTAAGGAAATGACCTCTTTTCATCATTATCATCATGGTATGAAGGATTGGGCATACTTTTAGAACCTGATTCACTCAACTACGTTTTGACCCTTATTGTTACTTTTAAAGCTTTTGCAGAAGGGGAAAACAGCTAAAACGCACTGTATGAAGAATGCTTGAACTTACACTGTTTTCTTTAAGGAAATAACCTGTTTTCATCATTATCATCATGGTATGAATGATTAGGCATAGTTTTAGAACCTGATTCACTCAACTACGTTTTGACCCTTATTGTTACTTTCAAAGCTTTTGCAGTAGGAGAAAACTTCTAAAACGGATTGTATGAAAAATGCTTGAGCTTACACTGTTTCCTTTAAGGAAATGACCTCTTTTCATCATTATCATCATGGTATGAAGGATTGGGCATACTTTTAGAACCTGATTCACTCAACTACGTTTTGACCCTTATTGTTACTTTTAAAGCTTTTGCAGAAGGGGAAAACAGCTAAAACGCACTGTATGAAGAATGCTTGAACTTACACTGTTTTCTTTAAGGAAATAACCTGTTTTCATCATTATCATCATGGTATGAATGATTAGGCATAGTTTTAGAACCTGATTCACTCAACTACGTTTTGACCCTTATTGTTACTTTCAAAGCTTTTGCAGTAGGAGAAAACTTCTAAAACGGATTGTATGAAAAATGCTTGAGCTTACACTGTTTCCTTTAAGGAAATGACCTCTTTTCATCATTATCATCATGGTATGAAGGATTAGGCATAGTTTTAGAACCTGATTCACTCAACTATGTTTTGACCCTTATTGTTACTTTTAAAGCTTTTGCAGAAGGAGAAAACAGCTAAAATGCACTGTATGAAGAATGCTTGAGCTTACACTGTTTCTTTTAAGCAAATGACCTCTTTTCATCATTATCATCATGGTATGAAGGATTAGGCATAGTTTTAGAACCTGATTCACTCAACTACGTTTTGACCCTTATTGTTACTTTTAAAGCTTTTGCAGAAGGGGAAAACAGCTAAAACGCACTGTATGAAGAGTGCTTGAGCTTACACTGTTTCCTTTAAGGAAATGACCTCTTTTCATCATTATCATCATGGTATGAAGGATTAGGCATAGTTTTAGAACCTGATTCACTCAACTACGTTTTGACCCTTATTGTTACTTTTAAAGCTTTTGCAGAAGGGGAAAACAGCTAAAACGCACTGTATGAAGAGTGCTTGAGCTTACACTGTTTCCTTTAAGGAAATGACCTCTTTTCATCATTATCATCATGGTATGAAGGATTAGGCATAGTTTTAGAACCTGATTCACTCAACTATGTTTTGACCCTTATTGTTACTTTTAAAGCTTTTGCAGAAGGAGAAAACAGCTAAAATGCACTGTATGAAGAATGCTTGAGCTTACACTGTTTCTTTTAAGCAAATGACCTCTTTTCATCATTATCATCATGGTATGAAGGATTAGGCATAGTTTTAGAACCTGATTCACTCAACTACGTTTTGACCCTTATTGTTACTTTTAAAGCTTTTGCAGAAGGGGAAAACAGCTAAAACGCACTGTATGAAGAATGCTTGAGCTTACACTGTTTCTTTTAAGCAAATGACCTCTTTTCATCATTATCATCATGGTATGAAGGATTAGGCATAGTTTTAGAACCTGATTCACTCAACTACGTTTTGACCCTTATTGTTACTTTTAAAGCTTTTGCAGAAGGGGAAAACAGCTAAAACGCACTGTATGAAGAATGCTTGAGCTTACACTGTTTTTTAAGCAAATGACCTCTTTTCATCATTATCATCATGGTATGAAGGATTAGGCATAGTTTTAGAACCTGATTCACTCAACTACGTTTTGACCCTTATTGTTACTTTTAAAGCTTTTAAAGACGGAGAAAACAGCTAAAACGGACTGTATGATGAAATGCTTGAGCTTACACTGTTTTCTTTAAGCAAATGACCTCTTTTCATCATTATCATCATGGTATGAAGGATTAGGCATAGTTTTAGAACCTGATTCACTCAACTACGTTTTGACCCTTATTGTTACTTTCAAAGCTTTTAAAGACGGAGAAAACAGCTAAAACGGACTGTATGATGAAATGCTTGAGCTTACACTGTTTTCTTTAAGGAAATAACCTGTTTTCATCATTATCATCATGGTATGAATGATTAGGCATAGTTTTAGAACCTGATTCACTCAACTACGTTTTGACCCTTATTGTTACTTTCAAAGCTTTTGCAGTAGGAGAAAACTTCTAAAACGGATTGTATGAAAAATGCTTGAGCTTACACTGTTTCCTTTAAGGAAATGACCTCTTTTCATCATTATCATCATGGTATGAATGATTAGGCATAGTTTAAGAACCTGATTCACTCAACTACGTTTTGACCCTTATTGTTACTTTCAAAGCTTTTGCAGTAGGAGAAAACTTCTAAAACGGATTGTATGAAGAATGCTTGACCTTACACTGTTTCCTTTAAGGAAATGACCTCTTTTCATCATTATCATCATGGTATGAAGGATTAGGCATAGTTTTAGAACCTGATTCACTCAACTATGTTTTGACCCTTATTGTTACTTTCAAAGCTTTTAAAGACGGAGAAAACAGCTAAAACGGACTGTATGATGAAATGCTTGAGCTTACACTGTTTTCTTTAAGGAAATAACCTGTTTTCATCATTATCATCATGGTATGAATGATTAGGCATAGTTTTAGAACCTGATTCACTCAACTACGTTTTGACCCTTATTGTTACTTTTAAAGCTTTTGCAGAAGGAGAAAACAGCTCAAATGCACTGTATGAAGAATGCTTGAGCTTACACTGTTTCTTTTAAGCAAATGACCTCTTTTCATCATTATCATCATGGTATGAAGGATTAGGCATAGTTTTAGAACCTGATTCACTCAACTACGTTTTGACCCTTATTGTTACTTTCAAAGCTTTTGCAGTAGGAGAAAACTTCTAAAACGGATTGTATGAAAAATGCTTGAGCTTACACTGTTTCCTTTAAGGAAATGACCTCTTTTCATCATTATCATCATGGTATGAAGGATTGGGCATACTTTTAGAACCTGATTCACTCAACTACGTTTTGACCCTTATTGTTACTTTTAAAGCTTTTGCAGAAGGGGAAAACAGCTAAAACGCACTGTATGAAGAATGCTTGAACTTACACTGTTTTCTTTAAGGAAATAACCTGTTTTCATCATTATCATCATGGTATGAATGATTAGGCATAGTTTTAGAACCTGATTCACTCAACTACGTTTTGACCCTTATTGTTACTTTCAAAGCTTTTGCAGTAGGAGAAAACTTCTAAAACGGATTGTATGAAAAATGCTTGAGCTTACACTGTTTCCTTTAAGGAAATGACCTCTTTTCATCATTATCATCATGGTATGAAGGATTAGGCATAGTTTTAGAACCTGATTCACTCAACTACGTTTTGACCCTTATTGTTACTTTCAAAGCTTTTAAAGACGGAGAAAACAGCTAAAACGGACTGTATGATGAAATGCTTGAGCTTACACTGTTTTCTTTAAGGAAATAACCTGTTTTCATCATTATCATCATGGTATGAATGATTAGGCATAGTTTTAGAACCTGATTCACTCAACTACGTTTTGACCCTTATTGTTACTTTCAAAGCTTTTGCAGTAGGAGAAAACTTCTAAAACGGATTGTATGAAAAATGCTTGAGCTTACACTGTTTCCTTTAAGGAAATGACCTCTTTTCATCATTATCATCATGGTATGAAGGATTAGGCATAGTTTTAGAACCTGATTCACTCAACTATGTTTTGACCCTTATTGTTACTTTTAAAGCTTTTGCAGAAGGAGAAAACAGCTAAAATGCACTGTATGAAGAATGCTTGAGCTTACACTGTTTCTTTTAAGCAAATGACCTCTTTTCATCATTATCATCATGGTATGAAGGATTAGGCATAGTTTTAGAACCTGATTCACTCAACTACGTTTTGACCCTTATTGTTACTTTTAAAGCTTTTGCAGAAGGGGAAAACAGCTAAAACGCACTGTATGAAGAGTGCTTGAGCTTACACTGTTTCCTTTAAGGAAATGACCTCTTTTCATCATTATCATCATGGTATGAAGGATTAGGCATAGTTTTAGAACCTGATTCACTCAACTACGTTTTGACCCTTATTGTTACTTTTAAAGCTTTTGCAGAAGGGGAAAACAGCTAAAACGCACTGTATGAAGAGTGCTTGAGCTTACACTGTTTCCTTTAAGGAAATGACCTCTTTTCATCATTATCATCATGGTATGAAGGATTAGGCATAGTTTTAGAACCTGATTCACTCAACTATGTTTTGACCCTTATTGTTACTTTTAAAGCTTTTGCAGAAGGAGAAAACAGCTAAAATGCACTGTATGAAGAATGCTTGAGCTTACACTGTTTCTTTTAAGCAAATGACCTCTTTTCATCATTATCATCATGGTATGAAGGATTAGGCATAGTTTTAGAACCTGATTCACTCAACTACGTTTTGACCCTTATTGTTACTTTTAAAGCTTTTGCAGAAGGGGAAAACAGCTAAAACGCACTGTATGAAGAATGCTTGAGCTTACACTGTTTTTTAAGCAAATGACCTCTTTTCATCATTATCATCATGGTATGAAGGATTAGGCATAGTTTTAGAACCTGATTCACTCAACTACGTTTTGACCCTTATTGTTACTTTTAAAGCTTTTAAAGACGGAGAAAACAGCTAAAACGGACTGTATGATGAAATGCTTGAGCTTACACTGTTTTCTTTAAGCAAATGACCTCTTTTCATCATTATCATCATGGTATGAAGGATTAGGCATAGTTTTAGAACCTGATTCACTCAACTACGTTTTGACCCTTATTGTTACTTTCAAAGCTTTTAAAGACGGAGAAAACAGCTAAAACGGACTGTATGATGAAATGCTTGAGCTTACACTGTTTTCTTTAAGGAAATAACCTGTTTTCATCATTATCATCATGGTATGAATGATTAGGCATAGTTTTAGAACCTGATTCACTCAACTACGTTTTGACCCTTATTGTTACTTTCAAAGCTTTTGCAGTAGGAGAAAACTTCTAAAACGGATTGTATGAAAAATGCTTGAGCTTACACTGTTTCCTTTAAGGAAATGACCTCTTTTCATCATTATCATCATGGTATGAATGATTAGGCATAGTTTAAGAACCTGATTCACTCAACTACGTTTTGACCCTTATTGTTACTTTCAAAGCTTTTAAAGACGGAGAAAACAGCTAAAACGGACTGTATGATGAAATGCTTGAGCTTACACTGTTTTCTTTAAGGAAATAACCTGTTTTCATCATTATCATCATGGTATGAATGATTAGGCATAGTTTTAGAACCTGATTCACTCAACTACGTTTTGACCCTTATTGTTACTTTTAAAGCTTTTGCAGAAGGAGAAAACAGCTCAAATGCACTGTATGAAGAATGCTTGAGCTTACACTGTTTCTTTTAAGCAAATGACCTCTTTTCATCATTATCATCATGGTATGAAGGATTAGGCATAGTTTTAGAACCTGATTCACTCAACTACGTTTTGACCCTTATTGTTACTTTCAAAGCTTTTGCAGTAGGAGAAAACTTCTAAAACGGATTGTATGAAAAATGCTTGAGCTTACACTGTTTCCTTTAAGGAAATGACCTCTTTTCATCATTATCATCATGGTATGAAGGATTGGGCATACTTTTAGAACCTGATTCACTCAACTACGTTTTGACCCTTATTGTTACTTTTAAAGCTTTTGCAGAAGGGGAAAACAGCTAAAACGCACTGTATGAAGAATGCTTGAACTTACACTGTTTTCTTTAAGGAAATAACCTGTTTTCATCATTATCATCATGGTATGAATGATTAGGCATAGTTTTAGAACCTGATTCACTCAACTACGTTTTGACCCTTATTGTTACTTTCAAAGCTTTTGCAGTAGGAGAAAACTTCTAAAACGGATTGTATGAAAAATGCTTGAGCTTACACTGTTTCCTTTAAGGAAATGACCTCTTTTCATCATTATCATCATGGTATGAAGGATTAGGCATAGTTTTAGAACCTGATTCACTCAACTACGTTTTGACCCTTATTGTTACTTTCAAAGCTTTTAAAGACGGAGAAAACAGCTAAAACGGACTGTATGATGAAATGCTTGAGCTTACACTGTTTTCTTTAAGGAAATAACCTGTTTTCATCATTATCATCATGGTATGAATGATTAGGCATAGTTTTAGAACCTGATTCACTCAACTACGTTTTGACCCTTATTGTTACTTTCAAAGCTTTTGCAGTAGGAGAAAACTTCTAAAACGGATTGTATGAAAAATGCTTGAGCTTACACTGTTTCCTTTAAGGAAATGACCTCTTTTCATCATTATCATCATGGTATGAAGGATTAGGCATAGTTTTAGAACCTGATTCACTCAACTATGTTTTGACCCTTATTGTTACTTTTAAAGCTTTTGCAGAAGGAGAAAACAGCTAAAATGCACTGTATGAAGAATGCTTGAGCTTACACTGTTTCTTTTAAGCAAATGACCTCTTTTCATCATTATCATCATGGTATGAAGGATTAGGCATAGTTTTAGAACCTGATTCACTCAACTACGTTTTGACCCTTATTGTTACTTTTAAAGCTTTTGCAGAAGGGGAAAACAGCTAAAACGCACTGTATGAAGAGTGCTTGAGCTTACACTGTTTCCTTTAAGGAAATGACCTCTTTTCATCATTATCATCATGGTATGAAGGATTAGGCATAGTTTTAGAACCTGATTCACTCAACTACGTTTTGACCCTTATTGTTACTTTTAAAGCTTTTGCAGAAGGGGAAAACAGCTAAAACGCACTGTATGAAGAGTGCTTGAGCTTACACTGTTTCCTTTAAGGAAATGACCTCTTTTCATCATTATCATCATGGTATGAAGGATTAGGCATAGTTTTAGAACCTGATTCACTCAACTATGTTTTGACCCTTATTGTTACTTTTAAAGCTTTTGCAGAAGGAGAAAACAGCTAAAATGCACTGTATGAAGAATGCTTGAGCTTACACTGTTTCTTTTAAGCAAATGACCTCTTTTCATCATTATCATCATGGTATGAAGGATTAGGCATAGTTTTAGAACCTGATTCACTCAACTACGTTTTGACCCTTATTGTTACTTTTAAAGCTTTTGCAGAAGGGGAAAACAGCTAAAACGCACTGTATGAAGAATGCTTGAGCTTACACTGTTTTTTAAGCAAATGACCTCTTTTCATCATTATCATCATGGTATGAAGGATTAGGCATAGTTTTAGAACCTGATTCACTCAACTACGTTTTGACCCTTATTGTTACTTTTAAAGCTTTTAAAGACGGAGAAAACAGCTAAAACGGACTGTATGATGAAATGCTTGAGCTTACACTGTTTTCTTTAAGCAAATGACCTCTTTTCATCATTATCATCATGGTATGAAGGATTAGGCATAGTTTTAGAACCTGATTCACTCAACTACGTTTTGACCCTTATTGTTACTTTCAAAGCTTTTAAAGACGGAGAAAACAGCTAAAACGGACTGTATGATGAAATGCTTGAGCTTACACTGTTTTCTTTAAGGAAATAACCTGTTTTCATCATTATCATCATGGTATGAATGATTAGGCATAGTTTTAGAACCTGATTCACTCAACTACGTTTTGACCCTTATTGTTACTTTCAAAGCTTTTGCAGTAGGAGAAAACTTCTAAAACGGATTGTATGAAAAATGCTTGAGCTTACACTGTTTCCTTTAAGGAAATGACCTCTTTTCATCATTATCATCATGGTATGAATGATTAGGCATAGTTTAAGAACCTGATTCACTCAACTACGTTTTGACCCTTATTGTTACTTTCAAAGCTTTTGCAGTAGGAGAAAACTTCTAAAACGGATTGTATGAAGAATGCTTGACCTTACACTGTTTCCTTTAAGGAAATGACCTCTTTTCATCATTATCATCATGGTATGAAGGATTAGGCATAGTTTTAGAACCTGATTCACTCAACTATGTTTTGACCCTTATTGTTACTTTCAAAGCTTTTAAAGACGGAGAAAACAGCTAAAACGGACTGTATGATGAAATGCTTGAGCTTACACTGTTTTCTTTAAGGAAATAACCTGTTTTCATCATTATCATCATGGTATGAATGATTAGGCATAGTTTTAGAACCTGATTCACTCAACTACGTTTTGACCCTTATTGTTACTTTTAAAGCTTTTGCAGAAGGAGAAAACAGCTCAAATGCACTGTATGAAGAATGCTTGAGCTTACACTGTTTCTTTTAAGCAAATGACCTCTTTTCATCATTATCATCATGGTATGAAGGATTAGTCATAGTTTTAGAACCTGATTCACTCAACTACGTTTTGACCCTTATTGTTACTTTCAAAGCTTTTAAAGACGGAGAAAACAGCTAAAACGGACTGTATGATGAAATGCTTGAGCTTACACTGTTTTCTTTAAGGAAATAACCTGTTTTCATCATTATCATCATGGTATGAATGATTAGGCATAGTTTTAGAACCTGATTCACTCAACTACGTTTTGACCCTTATTGTTACTTTTAAAGCTTTTGCAGAAGGGGAAAACAGCTAAAACGCACTGTATGAAGAATGCTTGAGCTTACACTGTTTCTTTTAAGCAAATGACCTCTTTTCATCATTATCATCATGGTATGAAGGATTAGGCATAGTTTTAGAACCTGATTCACTCAACTACGTTTTGACCCTTATTGTTACTTTCAAAGCTTTTAAAGACGGAGAAAACAGCTAAAATGGACTGTATGATGAAATGCTTGAGCTTACACTGTTTTCTTTAAGGAAATAACCTGTTTTCATCATTATCATCATGGTATGAATGATTAGGCATAGTTTTAGAACCTGATTCACTCAACTACGTTTTGACCCTTATTGTTACTTTCAAAGCTTTTGCAGTAGGAGAAAACTTCTAAAACGGATTGTATGAAGAATGCTTGACCTTACACTGTTTCCTTTAAGCAAATGACCTCTTTTCATCATTATCATCATGGTATGAAGGATTAGGCATAGTTTTAGAACCTGATTCACTCAACTACGTTTTGACCCTTATTGTTACTTTTAAAGCTTTTGCAGAAGGGGAAAACAGCTAAAACGCACTGTATGAAGAGTGCTTGAGCTTACACTGTTTCCTTTAAGGAAATGACCTCTTTTCATCATTATCATCATGGTATGAAGGATTAGGCATAGTTTTAGAACCTGATTCACTCAACTACGTTTTGACCCTTATTGTTACTTTTAAAGCTTTTGCAGAAGGGGAAAACAGCTAAAACGCACTGTATGAAGAATGCTTGAGCTTACACTGTTTCCTTTAAGGAAATGACCTCTTTTCATCATTATCATCATGGTATGAAGGATTAGGCATAGTTTTAGAACCTGATTCACTCAACTATGTTTTGACCCTTATTGTTACTTTTAAAGCTTTTGCAGAAGGAGAAAACAGCTAAAATGCACTGTATGAAGAATGCTTGAGCTTACACTGTTTCTTTTAAGCAAATGACCTCTTTTCATCATTATCATCATGGTATGAAGGATTAGGCATAGTTTTAGAACCTGATTCACTCAACTACGTTTTGACCCTTATTGTTACTTTCAAAGCTTTTGCAGTAGGAGAAAACTTCTAAAACGGATTGTATGAAGAATGCTTGACCTTACACTGTTTCCTTTAAGCAAATGACCTCTTTTCATCATTATCATCATGGTATGAAGGATTAGGCATAGTTTTAGAACCTGATTCACTCAACTACGTTTTGACCCTTATTGTTACTTTTAAAGCTTTTGCAAAAGGGAAAACAGCTAAAACGCACTGTATGAAGAGTGCTTGAGCTTACACTGTTTCTTTTAAGCAAATGACCTCTTTTCATCATTATCATCATGGTATGAAGGATTAGTCATAGTTTTAGAACCTGATTCACTCAACTACGTTTTGACCCTTATTGTTACTTTCAAAGCTTTTAAAGACGGAGAAAACAGCTAAAACGGACTGTATGATGAAATGCTTGAGCTTACACCGTTTTCTTTAAGGAAATAACCTGTTTTCATCATTATCATCATGGTATGAATGATTAGGCATAGTTTTAGAACCTGATTCACTCAACTACGTTTTGACCCTTATTGTTACTTTCAAAGCTTTTGCAGTAGGAGAAAACTTCTAAAACGGATTGTATGAAAAATGCTTGAGCTTACACTGTTTCCTTTAAGGAAATGACCTCTTTTCATCATTATCATCATGGTATGAAGGATTAGGCATACTTTTAGAACCTGATTCACTCAACTACGTTTTGACCCTTATTGTTACTTTTAAAGCTTTTGCAGAAGGGGAAAACAGCTAAAACGCACTGTATGAAGAATGCTTGAACTTACACTGTTTTCTTTAAGGAAATAACCTGTTTTCATCATTATCATCATGGTATGAATGATTAGGCATAGTTTTAGAACCTGATTCACTCAACTACGTTTTGACCCTTATTGTTACTTTCAAAGCTTTTGCAGTAGGAGAAAACTTCTAAAACGGATTGTATGAAAAATGCTTGAGCTTACACTGTTTCCTTTAAGGAAATGACCTCTTTTCATCATTATCATCATGGTATGAAGGATTAGGCATAGTTTTAGAACCTGATTCACTCAACTACGTTTTGACCCTTATTGTTACTTTTAAAGCTTTTGCAGAAGGGGAAAACAGCTAAAACGCACTGTATGAAGAATGCTTGAGCTTACACTGTTTCCTTTAAGGAAATGACCTCTTTTCATCATTATCATCATGGTATGAAGGATTAGGCATAGTTTTAGAACCTGATTCACTCAACTATGTTTTGACCCTTATTGTTACTTTTAAAGCTTTTGCAGAAGGAGAAAACAGCTAAAATGCACTGTATGAAGAATGCTTGAGCTTACACTGTTTCTTTTAAGCAAATGACCTCTTTTCATCATTATCATCATGGTATGAAGGATTAGGCATAGTTTTAGAACCTGATTCACTCAACTACGTTTTGACCCTTATTGTTACTTTCAAAGCTTTTAAAGACGGAGAAAACAGCTAAAACGGACTGTATGATGAAATGCTTGAGCTTACACTGTTTTCTTTAAGGAAATAACCTGTTTTCATCATTATCATCATGGTATGAATGATTAGGCATAGTTTTAGAACCTGATTCACTCAACTACGTTTTGACCCTTATTGTTACTTTCAAAGCTTTTGCAGTAGGAGAAAACTTCTAAAACGGATTGTATGAAGAATGCTTGACCTTACACTGTTTCCTTTAAGCAAATGACCTCTTTTCATCATTATCATCATGGTATGAAGGATTAGGCATAGTTTTAGAACCTGATTCACTCAACTACGTTTTGACCCTTATTGTTACTTTTAAAGCTTTTGCAGAAGGGGAAAACAGCTAAAACGCACTGTATGAAGAGTGCTTGAGCTTACACTGTTTCCTTTAAGGAAATGACCTCTTTTCATCATTATCATCATGGTATGAAGGATTAGGCATAGTTTTAGAACCTGATTCACTCAACTATGTTTTGACCCTTATTGTTACTTTCAAAGCTTTTAAAGACGGAGAAAACAGCTAAAACGGACTGTATGATGAAATGCTTGAGCTTACACTGTTTTCTTTAAGGAAATAACCTGTTTTCATCATTATCATCATGGTATGAATGATTAGGCATAGTTTTAGAACCTGATTCACTCAACTACGTTTTGACCCTTATTGTTACTTTTAAAGCTTTTGCAGAAGGAGAAAACAGCTCAAATGCACTGTATGAAGAATGCTTGAGCTTACACTGTTTCTTTTAAGCAAATGACCTCTTTTCATCATTAGCATCATGGTATGAAGGATTAGGCATAGTTTTAGAACCTGATTCACTCAACTACGTTTTGACCCTTATTGTTACTTTCAAAGCTTTTAAAGACGGAGAAAACAGCTAAAACGGACTGTATGATGAAATGCTTGAGCTTACACCGTTTTCTTTAAGGAAATAACCTGTTTTCATCATTATCATCATGGTATGAATGATTAGGCATAGTTTTAGAACCTGATTCACTCAACTACGTTTTGACCCTTATTGTTACTTTCAAAGCTTTTGCAGTAGGAGAAAACTTCTAAAACGGATTGTATGAAAAATGCTTGAGCTTACACTGTTTCCTTTAAGGAAATGACCTCTTTTCATCATTATCATCATGGTATGAAGGATTAGGCATAGTTTTAGAACCTGATTCACTCAACTACGTTTTGACCCTTATTGTTACTTTCAAAGCTTTTGCAGTAGGAGAAAACTTCTAAAACGGATTGTATGAAAAATGCTTGAGCTTACACTGTTTCCTTTAAGGAAATGACCTCTTTTCATCATTATCATCATGGTATGAAGGATTAGGCATAGTTTTAGAACCTGATTCACTCAACTATGTTTTGACCCTTATTGTTACTTTTAAAGCTTTTGCAGAAGGAGAAAACAGCTAAAATGCACTGTATGAAGAATGCTTGAGCTTACACTGTTTCTTTTAAGCAAATGACCTCTTTTCATCATTATCATCATGGTATGAAGGATTAGGCATAGTTTTAGAACCTGATTCACTCAACTACGTTTTGACCCTTATTGTTACTTTCAAAGCTTTTGCAGTAGGAGAAAACTTCTAAAACGGATTGTATGAAGAATGCTTGACCTTACACTGTTTCCTTTAAGCAAATGACCTCTTTTCATCATTATCATCATGGTATGAAGGATTAGGCATAGTTTTAGAACCTGATTCACTCAACTACGTTTTGACCCTTATTGTTACTTTTAAAGCTTTTGCAGAAGGGGAAAACAGCTAAAACGCACTGTATGAAGAATGCTTGAGCTTACACTGTTTCCTTTAAGGAAATGACCTCTTTTCATCATTATCATCATGGTATGAAGGATTAGGCATAGTTTTAGAACCTGATTCACTCAACTATGTTTTGACCCTTATTGTTACTTTTAAAGCTTTTGCAGAAGGAGAAAACAGCTAAAATGCACTGTATGAAGAATGCTTGAGCTTACACTGTTTCTTTTAAGCAAATGACCTCTTTTCATCATTATCATCATGGTATGAAGGATTAGGCATAGTTTTAGAACCTGATTCACTCAACTACGTTTTGACCCTTATTGTTACTTTCAAAGCTTTTAAAGACGGAGAAAACAGCTAAAACGGACTGTATGATGAAATGCTTGAGCTTACACCGTTTTCTTTAAGGAAATAACCTGTTTTCATCATTATCATCATGGTATGAATGATTAGGCATAGTTTTAGAACCTGATTCACTCAACTACGTTTTGACCCTTATTGTTACTTTCAAAGCTTTTGCAGTAGGAGAAAACTTCTAAAACGGATTGTATGAAAAATGCTTGAGCTTACACTGTTTCCTTTAAGGAAATGACCTCTTTTCATCATTATCATCATGGTATGAAGGATTAGGCATAGTTTTAGAACCTGATTCACTCAACTACGTTTTGACCCTTATTGTTACTTTCAAAGCTTTTGCAGTAGGAGAAAACTTCTAAAACGGATTGTATGAAAAATGCTTGAGCTTACACTGTTTCCTTTAAGGAAATGACCTCTTTTCATCATTATCATCATGGTATGAAGGATTAGGCATAGTTTTAGAACCTGATTCACTCAACTACGTTTTGACCCTTATTGTTACTTTTAAAGCTTTTGCAGAAGGGGAAAACAGCTAAAACGCACTGTATGAAGAATGCTTG
Organism: Pungitius pungitius; assembly: GCF_949316345.1. Lineage (NCBI taxonomy): Eukaryota > Metazoa > Chordata > Actinopteri > Perciformes > Gasterosteidae > Pungitius > Pungitius pungitius. Next base: position 14,574,328 of record NC_084909.1, on the reverse strand, counting down.
AGCTTACACTGTTTCTTTTAAGCAAATGACCTCTTTTCATCATTATCATCATGGTATGAAGGATTAGGCATAGTTTTAGAACCTGATTCACTCAACTACGTTTTGACCCTTATTGTTACTTTCAAAGCTTTTAAAGACGGAGAAAACAGCTAAAACGGACTGTATGATGAAATGCTTGAGCTTACACTGTTTTCTTTAAGGAAATAACCTGTTTTCATCATTATCATCATGGTATGAATGATTAGGCATAGTTTTAGAACCTGATTCACTCAACTACGTTTTGACCCTTATTGTTACTTTTAAAGCTTTTGCAGAAGGGGAAAACAGCTAAAACGCACTGTATGAAGAATGCTTGAGCTTACACTGTTTCTTTTAAGCAAATGACCTCTTTTCATCATTATCATCATGGTATGAAGGATTAGGCATAGTTTTAGAACCTGATTCACTCAACTACGTTTTGACCCTTATTGTTACTTTCAAAGCTTTTAAAGACGGAGAAAACAGCTAAAACGGACTGTATGATGAAATGCTTGAGCTTACACTGTTTTCTTTAAGGAAATAACCTGTTTTCATCATTATCATCATGGTATGAATGATTAGGCATAGTTTTAGAACCTGATTCACTCAACTACGTTTTGACCCTTATTGTTACTTTCAAAGCTTTTGCAGTAGGAGAAAACTTCTAAAACGGATTGTATGAAAAATGCTTGAGCTTACACTGTTTCCTTTAAGGAAATGACCTCTTTTCATCATTATCATCATGGTATGAAGGATTAGGCATAGTTTTAGAACCTGATTCACTCAACTATGTTTTGACCCTTATTGTTACTTTTAAAGCTTTTGCAGAAGGAGAAAACAGCTAAAATGCACTGTATGAAGAATGCTTGAGCTTACACTGTTTCTTTTAAGCAAATGACCTCTTTTCATCATTATCATCATGGTATGAAGGATTAGGCATAGTTTTAGAACCTGATTCACTCAACTACGTTTTGACCCTTATTGTTACTTTCAAAGCTTTTGCAGTAGGAGAAAACTTTTAAAACGGATTGTATGAAGAATGCTTGACCTTACACTGTTTCCTTTAAGCAAATGACCTCTTTTCATCATTATCATCATGGTATGAAGGATTAGGCATAGTTTTAGAACCTGATTCACTCAACTACGTTTTGACCCTTATTGTTACTTTTAAAGCTTTTGCAGAAGGGAAAACAGCTAAAACGCACTGTATGAAGAGTGCTTGAGCTTACACTGTTTCTTTTAAGCAAATGACCTCTTTTCATCATTATCATCATGGTATGAAGGATTAGGCATAGTTTTAGAACCTGATTCACTCAACTACGTTTTGACCCTTATTGTTACTTTCAAAGCTTTTAAAGACGGAGAAAACAGCTAAAACGGACTGTATGATGAAATGCTTGAGCTTACACCGTTTTCTTTAAGGAAATAACCTGTTTTCATCATTATCATCATGGTATGAATGATTAGGCATAGTTTTAGAACCTGATTCACTCAACTACGTTTTGACCCTTATTGTTACTTTCAAAGCTTTTGCAGTAGGAGAAAACTTCTAAAACGGATTGTATGAAAAATGCTTGAGCTTACACTGTTTCCTTTAAGGAAATGACCTCTTTTCATCATTATCATCATGGTATGAAGGATTAGGCATACTTTTAGAACCTGATTCACTCAACTACGTTTTGACCCTTATTGTTACTTTTAAAGCTTTTGCAGAAGGGGAAAACAGCTAAAACGCACTGTATGAAGAATGCTTGAACTTACACTGTTTTCTTTAAGGAAATAACCTGTTTTCATCATTATCTTAATGGTATGAATGATTAGGCATAGTTTTAGAACCTGATTCACTCAACTACGTTTTGACCCTTATTGTTACTTTCAAAGCTTTTGCAGTAGGAGAAAACTTCTAAAACGGATTGTATGAAAAATGCTTGAGCTTACACTGTTTCCTTTAAGGAAATGACCTCTTTTCATCATTATCATCATGGTATGAAGGATTAGGCATAGTTTTAGAACCTGATTCACTCAACTACGTTTTGACCCTTATTGTTACTTTTAAAGCTTTTGCAGAAGGGGAAAACAGCTAAAACGCACTGTATGAAGAATGCTTGAGCTTACACTGTTTCCTTTAAGGAAATGACCTCTTTTCATCATTATCATCATGGTATGAAGGATTAGGCATAGTTTTAGAACCTGATTCACTCAACTATGTTTTGACCCTTATTGTTACTTTTAAAGCTTTTGCAGAAGGAGAAAACAGCTAAAATGCACTGTATGAAGAATGCTTGAGCTTACACTGTTTCTTTTAAGCAAATGACCTCTTTTCATCATTATCATCATGGTATGAAGGATTAGGCATAGTTTTAGAACCTGATTCACTCAACTACGTTTTGACCCTTATTGTTACTTTCAAAGCTTTTAAAGACGGAGAAAACAGCTAAAACGGACTGTATGATGAAATGCTTGAGCTTACACTGTTTTCTTTAAGGAAATAACCTGTTTTCATCATTATCATCATGGTATGAATGATTAGGCATAGTTTTAGAACCTGATTCACTCAACTACGTTTTGACCCTTATTGTTACTTTTAAAGCTTTTGCAGAAGGAGAAAACAGCTAAAATGCACTGTATGAAGAATGCTTGAGCTTACACTGTTTCTTTTAAGCAAATGACCTCTTTTCATCATTATCATCATGGTATGAAGGATTAGGCATAGTTTTAGAACCTGATTCACTCAACTACGTTTTGACCCTTATTGTTACTTTCAAAGCTTTTGCAGTAGGAGAAAACTTCTAAAACGGATTGTATGAAGAATGCTTGACCTTACACTGTTTCCTTTAAGCAAATGACCTCTTTTCATCATTATCATCATGGTATGAAGGATTAGGCATAGTTTTAGAACCTGATTCACTCAACTACGTTTTGACCCTTATTGTTACTTTTAAAGCTTTTGCAGAAGGGAAAACAGCTAAAACGCACTGTATGAAGAGTGCTTGAGCTTACACTGTTTCTTTTAAGCAAATGACCTCTTTTCATCATTATCATCATGGTATGAAGGATTAGTCATAGTTTTAGAACCTGATTCACTCAACTACGTTTTGACCCTTATTGTTACTTTCAAAGCTTTTAAAGACGGAGAAAACAGCTAAAACGGACTGTATGATGAAATGCTTGAGCTTACACTGTTTTCTTTAAGGAAATAACCTGTTTTCATCATTATCATCATGGTATGAATGATTAGGCATAGTTTTAGAACCTGATTCACTCAACTACGTTTTGACCCTTATTGTTACTTTTAAAGCTTTTGCAGAAGGGGAAAACAGCTAAAACGCACTGTATGAAGAATGCTTGAGCTTACACTGTTTCTTTTAAGCAAATGACCTCTTTTCATCATTATCATCATGGTATGAAGGATTAGGCATAGTTTTAGAACCTGATTCACTCAACTACGTTTTGACCCTTATTGTTACTTTCAAAGCTTTTAAAGACGGAGAAAACAGCTAAAACGGACTGTATGATGAAATGCTTGAGCTTACACCGTTTTCTTTAAGGAAATAACCTGTTTTCATCATTATCATCATGGTATGAATGATTAGGCATAGTTTTAGAACCTGATTCACTCAACTACGTTTTGACCCTTATTGTTACTTTCAAAGCTTTTGCAGTAGGAGAAAACTTCTAAAACGGATTGTATGAAAAATGCTTGAGCTTACACTGTTTCCTTTAAGGAAATGACCTCTTTTCATCATTATCATCATGGTATGAAGGATTAGGCATACTTTTAGAACCTGATTCACTCAACTACGTTTTGACCCTTATTGTTACTTTTAAAGCTTTTGCAGAAGGGGAAAACAGCTAAAACGCACTGTATGAAGAATGCTTGAACTTACACTGTTTTCTTTAAGGAAATAACCTGTTTTCATCATTATCATCATGGTATGAATGATTAGGCATAGTTTTAGAACCTGATTCACTCAACTACGTTTTGACCCTTATTGTTACTTTCAAAGCTTTTGCAGTAGGAGAAAACTTCTAAAACGGATTGTATGAAAAATGCTTGAGCTTACACTGTTTCCTTTAAGGAAATGACCTCTTTTCATCATTATCATCATGGTATGAAGGATTAGGCATAGTTTTAGAACCTGATTCACTCAACTACGTTTTGACCCTTATTGTTACTTTTAAAGCTTTTGCAGAAGGGGAAAACAGCTAAAACGCACTGTATGAAGAATGCTTGAGCTTACACTGTTTCCTTTAAGGAAATGACCTCTTTTCATCATTATCATCATGGTATGAAGGATTAGGCATAGTTTTAGAACCTGATTCACTCAACTATGTTTTGACCCTTATTGTTACTTTTAAAGCTTTTGCAGAAGGAGAAAACAGCTAAAATGCACTGTATGAAGAATGCTTGAGCTTACACTGTTTCTTTTAAGCAAATGACCTCTTTTCATCATTATCATCATGGTATGAAGGATTAGGCATAGTTTTAGAACCTGATTCACTCAACTACGTTTTGACCCTTATTGTTACTTTCAAAGCTTTTAAAGACGGAGAAAACAGCTAAAACGGACTGTATGATGAAATGCTTGAGCTTACACTGTTTTCTTTAAGGAAATAACCTGTTTTCATCATTATCATCATGGTATGAATGATTAGGCATAGTTTTAGAACCTGATTCACTCAACTACGTTTTGACCCTTATTGTTACTTTCAAAGCTTTTGCAGTAGGAGAAAACTTCTAAAACGGATTGTATGAAGAATGCTTGACCTTACACTGTTTCCTTTAAGCAAATGACCTCTTTTCATCATTATCATCATGGTATGAAGGATTAGGCATAGTTTTAGAACCTGATTCACTCAACTACGTTTTGACCCTTATTGTTACTTTTAAAGCTTTTGCAGAAGGGGAAAACAGCTAAAACGCACTGTATGAAGAATGCTTGAGCTTACACTGTTTCTTTTAAGCAAATGACCTCTTTTCATCATTATCATCATGGTATGAAGGATTAGGCATAGTTTTAGAACCTGATTCACTCAACTACGTTTTGACCCTTATTGTTACTTTCAAAGCTTTTAAAGACGGAGAAAACAGCTAAAACGGACTGTATGATGAAATGCTTGAGCTTACACTGTTTTCTTTAAGGAAATAACCTGTTTTCATCATTATCATCATGGTATGAATGATTAGGCATAGTTTTAGAACCTGATTCACTCAACTACGTTTTGACCCTTATTGTTACTTTCAAAGCTTTTGCAGTAGGAGAAAACTTCTAAAACGGATTGTATGAAAAATGCTTGAGCTTACACTGTTTCCTTTAAGGAAATGACCTCTTTTCATCATTATCATCATGGTATGAAGGATTAGGCATAGTTTTAGAACCTGATTCACTCAACTATGTTTTGACCCTTATTGTTACTTTTAAAGCTTTTGCAGAAGGAGAAAACAGCTAAAATGCACTGTATGAAGAATGCTTGAGCTTACACTGTTTCTTTTAAGCAAATGACCTCTTTTCATCATTATCATCATGGTATGAAGGATTAGGCATAGTTTTAGAACCTGATTCACTCAACTACGTTTTGACCCTTATTGTTACTTTTAAAGCTTTTGCAGAAGGGGAAAACAGCTAAAACGCACTGTATGAAGAGTGCTTGAGCTTACACTGTTTCCTTTAAGGAAATGACCTCTTTTCATCATTATCATCATGGTATGAAGGATTAGGCATAGTTTTAGAACCTGATTCACTCAACTACGTTTTGACCCTTATTGTTACTTTTAAAGCTTTTGCAGAAGGGGAAAACAGCTAAAACGCACTGTATGAAGAGTGCTTGAGCTTACACTGTTTCCTTTAAGGAAATGACCTCTTTTCATCATTATCATCATGGTATGAAGGATTAGGCATAGTTTTAGAACCTGATTCACTCAACTATGTTTTGACCCTTATTGTTACTTTTAAAGCTTTTGCAGAAGGAGAAAACAGCTAAAATGCACTGTATGAAGAATGCTTGAGCTTACACTGTTTCTTTTAAGCAAATGACCTCTTTTCATCATTATCATCATGGTATGAAGGATTAGGCATAGTTTTAGAACCTGATTCACTCAACTACGTTTTGACCCTTATTGTTACTTTTAAAGCTTTTGCAGAAGGGGAAAACAGCTAAAACGCACTGTATGAAGAATGCTTGAGCTTACACTGTTTTTTAAGCAAATGACCTCTTTTCATCATTATCATCATGGTATGAAGGATTAGGCATAGTTTTAGAACCTGATTCACTCAACTACGTTTTGACCCTTATTGTTACTTTCAAAGCTTTTAAAGACGGAGAAAACAGCTAAAACGGACTGTATGATGAAATGCTTGAGCTTACACTGTTTCCTTTAAGGAAATGACCTCTTTTCATCATTATCATCATGGTATGAAGGATTAGGCATAGTTTTAGAACCTGATTCACTCAACTATGTTTTGACCCTTATTGTTACTTTTAAAGCTTTTGCAGAAGGAGAAAACAGCTAAAATGCACTGTATGAAGAATGCTTGAGCTTACACTGTTTCTTTTAAGCAAATGACCTCTTTTCATCATTATCATCATGGTATGAAGGATTAGGCATAGTTTTAGAACCTGATTCACTCAACTACGTTTTGACCCTTATTGTTACTTTTAAAGCTTTTGCAGAAGGGGAAAACAGCTAAAACGCACTGTATGAAGAATGCTTGAGCTTACACTGTTTTTTAAGCAAATGACCTCTTTTCATCATTATCATCATGGTATGAAGGATTAGGCATAGTTTTAGAACCTGATTCACTCAACTACGTTTTGACCCTTATTGTTACTTTCAAAGCTTTTAAAGACGGAGAAAACAGCTAAAACGGACTGTATGATGAAATGCTTGAGCTTACACCGTTTTCTTTAAGGAAATAACCTGTTTTCATCATTATCATCATGGTATGAATGATTAGGCATAGTTTTAGAACCTGATTCACTCAACTACGTTTTGACCCTTATTGTTACTTTCAAAGCTTTTGCAGAAGGGGAAAACAGCTAAAACGCACTGTATGAAAAATGCTTGAGCTTACACTGTTTCCTTTAAGGAAATGACCTCTTTTCATCATTATCATCATGGTATGAAGGATTAGGCATAGTTTTAGAACCTGATTCACTCAACTACGTTTTGACCCTTATTGTTACTTTCAAAGCTTTTGCAGTAGGAGAAAACTTCTAAAACGGATTGTATGAAGAATGCTTGACCTTACACTGTTTCCTTTAAGCAAATGACCTCTTTTCATCATTATCATCATGGTATGAAGGATTAGGCATAGTTTTAGAACCTGATTCACTCAACTACGTTTTGACCCTTATTGTTACTTTCAAAGCTTTTAAAGACGGAGAAAACAGCTAAAACGGACTGTATGATGAAATGCTTGAGCTTACACTGTTTTCTTTAAGGAAATAACCTGTTTTCATCATTATCATCATGGTATGAATGATTAGGCATAGTTTTAGAACCTGATTCACTCAACTACGTTTTGACCCTTATTGTTACTTTTAAAGCTTTTGCAGAAGGAGAAAACAGCTCAAATGCACTGTATGAAGAATGCTTGAGCTTACACTGTTTCTTTTAAGCAAATGACCTCTTTTCATCATTATCATCATGGTATGAAGGATTAGGCATAGTTTTAGAACCTGATTCACTCAACTACGTTTTGACCCTTATTGTTACTTTCAAAGCTTTTAAAGACGGAGAAAACAGCTAAAACGGACTGTATGATGAAATGCTTGAGCTTACACCGTTTTCTTTAAGGAAATAACCTGTTTTCATCATTATCATCATGGTATGAATGATTAGGCATAGTTTTAGAACCTGATTCACTCAACTACGTTTTGACCCTTATTGTTACTTTCAAAGCTTTTGCAGAAGGGGAAAACAGCTAAAACGCACTGTATGAAAAATGCTTGAGCTTACACTGTTTCCTTTAAGGAAATGACCTCTTTTCATCATTATCATCATGGTATGAAGGATTAGGCATAGTTTTAGAACCTGATTCACTCAACTATGTTTTGACCCTTATTGTTACTTTCAAAGCTTTTGCAGTAGGAGAAAACTTCTAAAACGGATTGTATGAAGAATGCTTGACCTTACACTGTTTCCTTTAAGCAAATGACCTCTTTTCATCATTATCATCATGGTATGAAGGATTAGGCATAGTTTTAGAACCTGATTCACTCAACTACGTTTTGACCCTTATTGTTACTTTCAAAGCTTTTAAAGACGGAGAAAACAGCTAAAACGGACTGTATGATGAAATGCTTGAGCTTACACCGTTTTCTTTAAGGAAATAACCTGTTTTCATCATTATCATCATGGTATGAATGATTAGGCATAGTTTTAGAACCTGATTCACTCAACTACGTTTTGACCCTTATTGTTACTTTCAAAGCTTTTGCAGAAGGGGAAAACAGCTAAAACGCACTGTATGAAAAATGCTTGAGCTTACACTGTTTCCTTTAAGCAAATGACCTCTTTTCATCATTATCATCATGGTATGAAGGATTAGGCATAGTTTTAGAACCTGATTCACTCAACTATGTTTTGACCCTTATTGTTACTTTTAAAGCTTTTGCAGAAGGAGAAAACAGCTAAAATGCACTGTATGAAGAATGCTTGAGCTTACACTGTTTCTTTTAAGCAAATGACCTCTTTTCATCATTATCATCATGGTATGAAGGATTAGGCATAGTTTTAGAACCTGATTCACTCAACTACGTTTTGACCCTTATTGTTACTTTTAAAGCTTTTGCAGAAGGGAAAACAGCTAAAACGCACTGTATGAAGAGTGTTTGAGCTTACACTGTTTCTTTTAAGCAAATGACCTCTTTTCATCATTATCATCATGGTATGAAGGATTAGGCATAGTTTTAGAACCTGATTCACTCAACTACGTTTTGACCCTTATTGTTACTTTCAAAGCTTTTGCAGTAGGAGAAAACTTCTAAAACGGATTGTATGAAAAATGCTTGAGCTTACACTGTTTCCTTTAAGGAAATGACCTCTTTTCATCATTATCATCATGGTATGAAGGATTAGGCATAGTTTTAGAACCTGATTCACTCAACTACGTTTTGACCCTTATTGTTACTTTCAAAGCTTTTGCAGTAGGAGAAAACTTCTAAAACGGATTGTATGAAGAATGCTTGACCTTACACTGTTTCCTTTAAGCAAATGACCTCTTTTCATCATTATCATCATGGTATGAAGGATTAGGCATAGTTTTAGAACCTGATTCACTCAACTACGTTTTGACCCTTATTGTTACTTTTAAAGCTTTTGCAGAAGGGGAAAACAGCTAAAACGCACTGTATGAAGAGTGCTTGAGCTTACACTGTTTCCTTTAAGGAAATGACCTCTTTTCATCATTATCATCATGGTATGAAGGATTAGGCATAGTTTTAGAACCTGATTCACTCAACTATGTTTTGACCCTTATTGTTACTTTTAAAGCTTTTGCAGAAGGAGAAAACAGCTAAAATGCACTGTATGAAGAATGCTTGAGCTTACACTGTTTCTTTTAAGGAAATGACCTCTTTTCATCATTATCATCATGGTATGAATGATTAGGCATAGTTTTAGAACCTGATTCACTCAACTACGTTTTGACCCTTATTGTTACTTTCAAAGCTTTTGCAGTAGGAGAAAACTTCTAAAACGGATTGTATGAAGAATGCTTGACCTTACACTGTTTCCTTTAAGCAAATGACCTCTTTTCATCATTATCATCATGGTATGAAGGATTAGGCATAGTTTTAGAACCTGATTCACTCAACTACGTTTTGACCCTTATTGTTACTTTTAAAGCTTTTGCAGAAGGGGAAAACAGCTAAAACGCACTGTATGAAGAGTGCTTGAGCTTACACTGTTTCCTTTAAGGAAATGACCTCTTTTCATCATTATCATCATGGTATGAAGGATTAGGCATAGTTTTAGAACCTGATTCACTCAACTACGTTTTGACCCTTATTGTTACTTTCAAAGCTTTTAAAGACGGAGAAAACAGCTAAAACGGACTGTATGATGAAATGCTTGAGCTTACACTGTTTTCTTTAAGGAAATAACCTGTTTTCATCATTATCATCATGGTATGAATGATTAGGCATAGTTTTAGAACCTGATTCACTCAACTACGTTTTGACCCTTATTGTTACTTTTAAAGCTTTTGCAGAAGGAGAAAACAGCTCAAATGCACTGTATGAAGAATGCTTGAGCTTACACTGTTTCTTTTAAGCAAATGACCTCTTTTCATCATTATCATCATGGTATGAAGGATTAGGCATAGTTTTAGAACCTGATTCACTCAACTACGTTTTGACCCTTATTGTTACTTTCAAAGCTTTTAAAGACGGAGAAAACAGCTAAAACGGACTGTATGATGAAATGCTTGAGCTTACACCGTTTTCTTTAAGGAAATAACCTGTTTTCATCATTATCATCATGGTATGAATGATTAGGCATAGTTTTAGAACCTGATTCACTCAACTATGTTTTGACCCTTATTGTTACTTTTAAAGCTTTTGCAGAAGGAGAAAACAGCTAAAATGCACTGTATGAAGAATGCTTGAGCTTACACTGTTTCTTTTAAGCAAATGACCTCTTTTCATCATTATCATCATGGTATGAAGGATTAGGCATAGTTTTAGAACCTGATTCACTCAACTACGTTTTGACCCTTATTGTTACTTTTAAAGCTTTTGCAGAAGGGGAAAACAGCTAAAACGCACTGTATGAAGAATGCTTGAGCTTACACTGTTTTTTAAGCAAATGACCTCTTTTCATCATTATCATCATGGTATGAAGGATTAGGCATAGTTTTAGAACCTGATTCACTCAACTACGTTTTGACCCTTATTGTTACTTTCAAAGCTTTTAAAGACGGAGAAAACAGCTAAAACGGACTGTATGATGAAATGCTTGAGCTTACACCGTTTTCTTTAAGGAAATAACCTGTTTTCATCATTATCATCATGGTATGAATGATTAGGCATAGTTTTAGAACCTGATTCACTCAACTACGTTTTGACCCTTATTGTTACTTTCAAAGCTTTTGCAGAAGGGGAAAACAGCTAAAACGCACTGTATGAAAAATGCTTGAGCTTACACTGTTTCCTTTAAGGAAATGACCTCTTTTCATCATTATCATCATGGTATGAAGGATTAGGCATAGTTTTAGAACCTGATTCACTCAACTACGTTTTGACCCTTATTGTTACTTTCAAAGCTTTTGCAGTAGGAGAAAACTTCTAAAACGGATTGTATGAAGAATGCTTGACCTTACACTGTTTCCTTTAAGCAAATGACCTCTTTTCATCATTATCATCATGGTATGAAGGATTAGGCATAGTTTTAGAACCTGATTCACTCAACTACGTTTTGACCCTTATTGTTACTTTCAAAGCTTTTAAAGACGGAGAAAACAGCTAAAACGGACTGTATGATGAAATGCTTGAGCTTACACTGTTTTCTTTAAGGAAATAACCTGTTTTCATCATTATCATCATGGTATGAATGATTAGGCATAGTTTTAGAACCTGATTCACTCAACTACGTTTTGACCCTTATTGTTACTTTTAAAGCTTTTGCAGAAGGAGAAAACAGCTCAAATGCACTGTATGAAGAATGCTTGAGCTTACACTGTTTCTTTTAAGCAAATGACCTCTTTTCATCATTATCATCATGGTATGAAGGATTAGGCATAGTTTTAGAACCTGATTCACTCAACTACGTTTTGACCCTTATTGTTACTTTCAAAGCTTTTAAAGACGGAGAAAACAGCTAAAACGGACTGTATGATGAAATGCTTGAGCTTACACCGTTTTCTTTAAGGAAATAACCTGTTTTCATCATTATCATCATGGTATGAATGATTAGGCATAGTTTTAGAACCTGATTCACTCAACTACGTTTTGACCCTTATTGTTACTTTCAAAGCTTTTGCAGAAGGGGAAAACAGCTAAAACGCACTGTATGAAAAATGCTTGAGCTTACACTGTTTCCTTTAAGGAAATGACCTCTTTTCATCATTATCATCATGGTATGAAGGATTAGGCATAGTTTTAGAACCTGATTCACTCAACTATGTTTTGACCCTTATTGTTACTTTCAAAGCTTTTGCAGTAGGAGAAAACTTCTAAAACGGATTGTATGAAGAATGCTTGACCTTACACTGTTTCCTTTAAGCAAATGACCTCTTTTCATCATTATCATCATGGTATGAAGGATTAGGCATAGTTTTAGAACCTGATTCACTCAACTACGTTTTGACCCTTATTGTTACTTTCAAAGCTTTTAAAGACGGAGAAAACAGCTAAAACGGACTGTATAATGAAATGCTTGAGCTTACACCGTTTTCTTTAAGGAAATAACCTGTTTTCATCATTATCATCATGGTATGAATGATTAGGCATAGTTTTAGAACCTGATTCACTCAACTACGTTTTGACCCTTATTGTTACTTTCAAAGCTTTTGCAGAAGGGGAAAACAGCTAAAACGCACTGTATGAAAAATGCTTGAGCTTACACTGTTTCCTTTAAGCAAATGACCTCTTTTCATCATTATCATCATGGTATGAAGGATTAGGCATAGTTTTAGAACCTGATTCACTCAACTATGTTTTGACCCTTATTGTTACTTTTAAAGCTTTTGCAGAAGGAGAAAACAGCTAAAATGCACTGTATGAAGAATGCTTGAGCTTACACTGTTTCTTTTAAGCAAATGACCTCTTTTCATCATTATCATCATGGTATGAAGGATTAGGCATAGTTTTAGAACCTGATTCACTCAACTACGTTTTGACCCTTATTGTTACTTTTAAAGCTTTTGCAGAAGGGAAAACAGCTAAAACGCACTGTATGAAGAGTGCTTGAGCTTACACTGTTTCTTTTAAGCAAATGACCTCTTTTCATCATTATCATCATGGTATGAAGGATTAGTCATAGTTTTAGAACCTGATTCCCCTGAACTACGTTTTGACCCTTATTGTTACTTTCAAAGCTTTTGCAGTAGGAGAAAACTTCTAAAACGGATTGTATGAAAAATGCTTGAGCTTACACTGTTTCCTTTAAGGAAATGACCTCTTTTCATCATTATCATCATGGTATGAAGGATTAGGCATAGTTTTAGAACCTGATTCACTCAACTACGTTTTGACCCTTATTGTTACTTTCAAAGCTTTTGCAGTAGGAGAAAACTTCTAAAACGGATTGTATGAAGAATGCTTGACCTTACACTGTTTCCTTTAAGCAAATGACCTCTTTTCATCATTATCATCATGGTATGAAGGATTAGGCATAGTTTTAGAACCTGATTCACTCAACTACGTTTTGACCCTTATTGTTACTTTTAAAGCTTTTGCAGAAGGGGAAAACAGCTAAAACGCACTGTATGAAGAGTGCTTGAGCTTACACTGTTTCCTTTAAGGAAATGACCTCTTTTCATCATTATCATCATGGTATGAAGGATTAGGCATAGTTTTAGAACCTGATTCACTCAACTATGTTTTGACCCTTATTGTTACTTTTAAAGCTTTTGCAGAAGGAGAAAACAGCTAAAATGCACTGTATGAAGAATGCTTGAGCTTACACTGTTTCTTTTAAGGAAATGACCTCTTTTCATCATTATCATCATGGTATGAATGATTAGGCATAGTTTTAGAACCTGATTCACTCAACTACGTTTTGACCCTTATTGTTACTTTCAAAGCTTTTGCAGTAGGAGAAAACTTCTAAAACGGATTGTATGAAGAATGCTTGACCTTACACTGTTTCCTTTAAGCAAATGACCTCTTTTCATCATTATCATCATGGTATGAAGGATTAGGCATAGTTTTAGAACCTGATTCACTCAACTACGTTTTGACCCTTATTGTTACTTTTAAAGCTTTTGCAGAAGGGGAAAACAGCTAAAACGCACTGTATGAAGAGTGCTTGAGCTTACACTGTTTCCTTTAAGGAAATGACCTCTTTTCATCATTATCATCATGGTATGAAGGATTAGGCATAGTTTTAGAACCTGATTCACTCAACTACGTTTTGACCCTTATTGTTACTTTCAAAGCTTTTAAAGACGGAGAAAACAGCTAAAACGGACTGTATGATGAAATGCTTGAGCTTACACTGTTTTCTTTAAGGAAATAACCTGTTTTCATCATTATCATCATGGTATGAATGATTAGGCATAGTTTTAGAACCTGATTCACTCAACTACGTTTTGACCCTTATTGTTACTTTTAAAGCTTTTGCAGAAGGAGAAAACAGCTCAAATGCACTGTATGAAGAATGCTTGAGCTTACACTGTTTCTTTTAAGCAAATGACCTCTTTTCATCATTATCATCATGGTATGAAGGATTAGGCATAGTTTTAGAACCTGATTCACTCAACTACGTTTTGACCCTTATTGTTACTTTCAAAGCTTTTAAAGACGGAGAAAACAGCTAAAACGGACTGTATGATGAAATGCTTGAGCTTACACCGTTTTCTTTAAGGAAATAACCTGTTTTCATCATTATCATCATGGTATGAATGATTAGGCATAGTTTTAGAACCTGATTCACTCAACTACGTTTTGACCCTTATTGTTACTTTCAAAGCTTTTGCAGAAGGGGAAAACAGCTAAAACGCACTGTATGAAAAATGCTTGAGCTTACACTGTTTCCTTTAAGCAAATGACCTCTTTTCATCATTATCATCATGGTATGAAGGATTAGGCATAGTTTTAGAACCTGATTCACTCAACTATGTTTTGACCCTTATTGTTACTTTTAAAGCTTTTGCAGAAGGAGAAAACAGCTAAAATGCACTGTATGAAGAATGCTTGAGCTTACACTGTTTCTTTTAAGCAAATGACCTCTTTTCATCATTATCATCATGGTATGAAGGATTAGGCATAGTTTTAGAACCTGATTCACTCAACTACGTTTTGACCCTTATTGTTACTTTTAAAGCTTTTGCAGAAGGGAAAACATCTAAAACGCACTGTATGAAGAGTGCTTGAGCTTACACTGTTTCTTTTAAGCAAATGACCTCTTTTCATCATTATCATCATGGTATGAAGGATTAGTCATAGTTTTAGAACCTGATTCACTCAACTACGTTTTGACCCTTATTGTTACTTTCAAAGCTTTTGCAGTAGGAGAAAACTTCTAAAACGGATTGTATGAAAAATGCTTGAGCTTACACTGTTTCCTTTAAGGAAATGACCTCTTTTCATCATTATCATCATGGTATGAAGGATTAGGCATAGTTTTAGAACCTGATTCACTCAACTACGTTTTGACCCTTATTGTTACTTTCAAAGCTTTTGCAGTAGGAGAAAACTTCTAAAACGGATTGTATGAAGAATGCTTGACCTTACACTGTTTCCTTTAAGCAAATGACCTCTTTTCATCATTATCATCATGGTATGAAGGATTAGGCATAGTTTTAGAACCTGATTCACTCAACTACGTTTTGACCCTTATTGTTACTTTTAAAGCTTTTGCAGAAGGGGAAAACAGCTAAAACGCACTGTATGAAGAGTGCTTGAGCTTACACTGTTTCCTTTAAGGAAATGACCTCTTTTCATCATTATCATCATGGTATGAAGGATTAGGCATAGTTTTAGAACCTGATTCACTCAACTATGTTTTGACCCTTATTGTTACTTTTAAAGCTTTTGCAGAAGGAGAAAACAGCTAAAATGCACTGTATGAAGAATGCTTGAGCTTACACTGTTTCTTTTAAGGAAATGACCTCTTTTCATCATTATCATCATGGTATGAATGATTAGGCATAGTTTTAGAACCTGATTCACTCAACTACGTTTTGACCCTTATTGTTACTTTCAAAGCTTTTGCAGTAGGAGAAAACTTCTAAAACGGATTGTATGAAGAATGCTTGACCTTACACTGTTTCCTTTAAGCAAATGACCTCTTTTCATCATTATCATCATGGTATGAATGATTAGGCATAGTTTTAGAACCTGATTCACTCAACTACGTTTTGACCCTTATTGTTACTTTCAAAGCTTTTGCAGTAGGAGAAAACTTCTAAAACGGATTGTATGAAGAATGCTTGACCTTACACTGTTTCCTTTAAGCAAATGACCTCTTTTCATCATTATCATCATGGTATGAAGGATTAGGCATAGTTTTAGAACCTGATTCACTCAACTACGTTTTGACCCTTATTGTTACTTTCAAAGCTTTTAAAGACGGAGAAAACAGCTAAAACGGACTGTATGATGAAATGCTTGAGCTTACACTGTTTTCTTTAAGGAAATAACCTGTTTTCATCATTATCATCATGGTATGAATGATTAGGCATAGTTTTAGAACCTGATTCACTCAACTACGTTTTGACCCTTATTGTTACTTTTAAAGCTTTTGCAGAAGGAGAAAACAGCTCAAATGCACTGTATGAAGAATGCTTGAGCTTACACTGTTTCTTTTAAGCAAATGACCTCTTTTCATCATTATCATCATGGTATGAAGGATTAGGCATAGTTTTAGAACCTGATTCACTCAACTACGTTTTGACCCTTATTGTTACTTTCAAAGCTTTTAAAGACGGAGAAAACAGCTAAAACGGACTGTATGATGAAATGCTTGAGCTTACACCGTTTTCTTTAAGGAAATGACCTCTTTTCATCATTATCATCATGGTATGAAGGATTAGGCATAGTTTTAGAACCTGATTCACTCAACTATGTTTTGACCCTTATTGTTACTTTTAAAGCTTTTGCAGAAGGAGAAAACAGCTAAAATGCACTGTATGAAGAATGCTTGAGCTTACACTGTTTCTTTTAAGGAAATGACCTCTTTTCATCATTATCATCATGGTATGAATGATTAGGCATAGTTTTAGAACCTGATTCACTCAACTACGTTTTGACCCTTATTGTTACTTTCAAAGCTTTTGCAGTAGGAGAAAACTTCTAAAACGGATTGTATGAAGAATGCTTGACCTTACACTGTTTCCTTTAAGCAAATGACCTCTTTTCATCATTATCATCATGGTATGAAGGATTAGGCATAGTTTTAGAACCTGATTCACTCAACTACGTTTTGACCCTTATTGTTACTTTTAAAGCTTTTGCAGAAGGGGAAAACAGCTAAAACGCACTGTATGAAGAGTGCTTGAGCTTACACTGTTTCCTTTAAGGAAATGACCTCTTTTCATCATTATCATCATGGTATGAAGGATTAGGCATAGTTTTAGAACCTGATTCACTCAACTACGTTTTGACCCTTATTGTTACTTTTAAAGCTTTTGCAGAAGGGAAAACAGCTAAAACGCACTGTATGAAGAGTGCTTGAGCTTACACTGTTTCTTTTAAGCAAATGACCTCTTTTCATCATTATCATCATGGTATGAAGGATTAGTCATAGTTTTAGAACCTGATTCACTCAACTACGTTTTGACCCTTATTGTTACTTTCAAAGCTTTTGCAGTAGGAGAAAACTTCTAAAACGGATTGTATGAAAAATGCTTGAGCTTACACTGTTTCCTTTAAGGAAATGACCTCTTTTCATCATTATCATCATGGTATGAAGGATTAGGCATAGTTTTAGAACCTGATTCACTCAACTACGTTTTGACCCTTATTGTTACTTTCAAAGCTTTTGCAGTAGGAGAAAACTTCTAAAACGGATTGTATGAAGAATGCTTGACCTTACACTGTTTCCTTTAAGCAAATGACCTCTTTTCATCATTATCATCATGGTATGAAGGATTAGGCATAGTTTTAGAACCTGATTCACTCAACTACGTTTTGACCCTTATTGTTACTTTTAAAGCTTTTGCAGAAGGGGAAAACAGCTAAAACGCACTGTATGAAGAGTGCTTGAGCTTACACTGTTTCCTTTAAGGAAATGACCTCTTTTCATCATTATCATCATGGTATGAAGGATTAGGCATAGTTTTAGAACCTGATTCACTCAACTATGTTTTGACCCTTATTGTTACTTTTAAAGCTTTTGCAGAAGGAGAAAACAGCTAAAATGCACTGTATGAAGAATGCTTGAGCTTACACTGTTTCTTTTAAGGAAATGACCTCTTTTCATCATTATCATCATGGTATGAATGATTAGGCATAGTTTTAGAACCTGATTCACTCAACTACGTTTTGACCCTTATTGTTACTTTCAAAGCTTTTGCAGTAGGAGAAAACTTCTAAAACGGATTGTATGAAGAATGCTTGACCTTACACTGTTTCCTTTAAGCAAATGACCTCTTTTCATCATTATCATCATGGTATGAAGGATTAGGCATAGTTTTAGAACCTGATTCACTCAACTACGTTTTGACCCTTATTGTTACTTTTAAAGCTTTTGCAGAAGGGGAAAACAGCTAAAACGCACTGTATGAAAAATGCTTGAGCTTACACTGTTTCCTTTAAGGAAATGACCTCTTTTCATCATTATCATCATGGTATGAAGGATTAGGCATAGTTTTAGAACCTGATTCACTCAACTATGTTTTGACCCTTATTGTTACTTTCAAAGCTTTTGCAGTAGGAGAAAACTTCTAAAACGGATTGTATGAAGAATGCTTGACCTTACACTGTTTCCTTTAAGCAAATGACCTCTTTTCATCATTATCATCATGGTATGAAGGATTAGGCATAGTTTTAGAACCTGATTCACTCAACTACGTTTTGACCCTTATTGTTACTTTTAAAGCTTTTGCAGAAGGGGAAAACAGCTAAAACGCACTGTATGAAGAGTGCTTGAGCTTACACTGTTTCCTTTAAGGAAATGACCTCTTTTCATCATTATCATCATGGTATGAAGGATTAGGCATAGTTTTAGAACCTGATTCACTCAACTACGTTTTGACCCTTATTGTTACTTTTAAAGCTTTTGCAGAAGGGAAAACAGCTAAAACGCACTGTATGAAGAGTGCTTGAGCTTACACTGTTTCCTTTAAGGAAATGACCTCTTTTCATCATTATCATCATGGTATGAAGGATTAGGCATAGTTTTAGAACCTGATTCACTCAACTACGTTTTGACCCTTATTGTTACTTTCAAAGCTTTTGCAGTAGGAGAAAACTTCTAAAACGGATTGTATGAAGAATGCTTGACCTTACACTGTTTCCTTTAAGCAAATGACCTCTTTTCATCATTATCATCATGGTATGAAGGATTAGGCATAGTTTTAGAACCTGATTCACTCAACTACGTTTTGACCCTTATTGTTACTTTTAAAGCTTTTGCAGAAGGGGAAAACAGCTAAAACGCACTGTATGAAGAGTGCTTGAGCTTACACTGTTTCCTTTAAGGAAATGACCTCTTTTCATCATTATCATCATGGTATGAAGGATTAGGCATAGTTTTAGAACCTGATTCACTCAACTATGTTTTGACCCTTATTGTTACTTTTAAAGCTTTTGCAGAAGGAGAAAACAGCTAAAATGCACTGTATGAAGAATGCTTGAGCTTACACTGTTTCTTTTAAGGAAATGACCTCTTTTCATCATTATCATCATGGTATGAATGATTAGGCATAGTTTTAGAACCTGATTCACTCAACTACGTTTTGACCCTTATTGTTACTTTCAAAGCTTTTGCAGTAGGAGAAAACTTCTAAAACGGATTGTATGAAGAATGCTTGACCTTACACTGTTTCCTTTAAGCAAATGACCTCTTTTCATCATTATCATCATGGTATGAAGGATTAGGCATAGTTTTAGAACCTGATTCACTCAACTACGTTTTGACCCTTATTGTTACTTTTAAAGCTTTTGCAGAAGGGGAAAACAGCTAAAACGCACTGTATGAAAAATGCTTGAGCTTACACTGTTTCCTTTAAGGAAATGACCTCTTTTCATCATTATCATCATGGTATGAAGGATTAGGCATAGTTTTAGAACCTGATTCACTCAACTATGTTTTGACCCTTATTGTTACTTTCAAAGCTTTTGCAGTAGGAGAAAACTTCTAAAACGGATTGTATGAAGAATGCTTGACCTTACACTGTTTCCTTTAAGCAAATGACCTCTTTTCATCATTATCATCATGGTATGAAGGATTAGGCATAGTTTTAGAACCTGATTCACTCAACTACGTTTTGACCCTTATTGTTACTTTTAAAGCTTTTGCAGAAGGGGAAAACAGCTAAAACGCACTGTATGAAGAGTGCTTGAGCTTACACTGTTTCCTTTAAGGAAATGACCTCTTTTCATCATTATCATCATGGTATGAAGGATTAGGCATAGTTTTAGAACCTGATTCACTCAACTATGTTTTGACCCTTATTGTTACTTTTAAAGCTTTTGCAGAAGGAGAAAACAGCTAAAATGCACTGTATGAAAAATGCTTGAGCTTACACTGTTTCTTTTAAGCAAATGACCTCTTTTCATCATTATCATCATGGTATGAAGGATTAGGCATAGTTTTAGAACCTGATTCACTCAACTACGTTTTGACCCTTATTGTTACTTTTAAAGCTTTTGCAGAAGGGAAAACAGCTAAAACGCACTGTATGAAGAGTGCTTGAGCTTACACTGTTTCTTTTAAGCAAATGACCTCTTTTCATCATTATCATCATGGTATGAAGGATTAGTCATAGTTTTAGAACCTGATTCACTCAACTACGTTTTGACCCTTATTGTTACTTTCAAAGCTTTTGCAGTAGGAGAAAACTTCTAAAACGGATTGTATGAAAAATGCTTGAGCTTACACTGTTTCCTTTAAGGAAATGACCTCTTTTCATCATTATCATCATGGTATGAAGGATTAGGCATAGTTTTAGAACCTGATTCACTCAACTACGTTTTGACCCTTATTGTTACTTTCAAAGCTTTTGCAGTAGGAGAAAACTTCTAAAACGGATTGTATGAAGAATGCTTGACCTTACACTGTTTCCTTTAAGCAAATGACCTCTTTTCATCATTATCATCATGGTATGAAGGATTAGGCATAGTTTTAGAACCTGATTCACTCAACTACGTTTTGACCCTTATTGTTACTTTTAAAGCTTTTGCAGAAGGGGAAAACAGCTAAAACGCACTGTATGAAGAGTGCTTGAGCTTACACTGTTTCCTTTAAGGAAATGACCTCTTTTCATCATTATCATCATGGTATGAAGGATTAGGCATAGTTTTAGAACCTGATTCACTCAACTATGTTTTGACCCTTATTGTTACTTTTAAAGCTTTTGCAGAAGGAGAAAACAGCTAAAATGCACTGTATGAAGAATGCTTGAGCTTACACTGTTTCCTTTAAGGAAATGACCTCTTTTCATCATTATCATCATGGTATGAAGGATTAGGCATAGTTTTAGAACCTGATTCACTCAACTACGTTTTGACCCTTATTGTTACTTTCAAAGCTTTTGCAGTAGGAGAAAACTTCTAAAACGGATTGTATGAAGAATGCTTGACCTTACACTGTTTCCTTTAAGCAAATGACCTCTTTTCATCATTATCATCATGGTATGAAGGATTAGGCATAGTTTTAGAACCTGATTCACTCAACTACGTTTTGACCCTTATTGTTACTTTTAAAGCTTTTGCAGAAGGGGAAAACAGCTAAAACGCACTGTATGAAGAGTGCTTGAGCTTACACTGTTTCCTTTAAGGAAATGACCTCTTTTCATCATTATCATCATGGTATGAAGGATTAGGCATAGTTTTAGAACCTGATTCACTCAACTATGTTTTGACCCTTATTGTTACTTTTAAAGCTTTTGCAGAAGGAGAAAACAGCTAAAATGCACTGTATGAAGAATGCTTGAGCTTACACTGTTTCTTTTAAGGAAATGACCTCTTTTCATCATTATCATCATGGTATGAATGATTAGGCATAGTTTTAGAACCTGATTCACTCAACTACGTTTTGACCCTTATTGTTACTTTCAA
This sequence comes from Pungitius pungitius, assembly GCF_949316345.1. Taxonomy (NCBI): domain Eukaryota; kingdom Metazoa; phylum Chordata; class Actinopteri; order Perciformes; family Gasterosteidae; genus Pungitius; species Pungitius pungitius. The sequence continues at coordinate 14,552,422 of NC_084909.1, read as the reverse complement.
AGCTTTTGCAGTAGGAGAAAACTTCTAAAACGGATTGTATGAAGAATGCTTGACCTTACACTGTTTCCTTTAAGCAAATGACCTCTTTTCATCATTATCATCATGGTATGAAGGATTAGGCATAGTTTTAGAACCTGATTCACTCAACTACGTTTTGACCCTTATTGTTACTTTTAAAGCTTTTGCAGAAGGGGAAAACAGCTAAAACGCACTGTATGAAAAATGCTTGAGCTTACACTGTTTCCTTTAAGGAAATGACCTCTTTTCATCATTATCATCATGGTATGAAGGATTAGGCATAGTTTTAGAACCTGATTCACTCAACTATGTTTTGACCCTTATTGTTACTTTCAAAGCTTTTGCAGTAGGAGAAAACTTCTAAAACGGATTGTATGAAGAATGCTTGACCTTACACTGTTTCCTTTAAGCAAATGACCTCTTTTCATCATTATCATCATGGTATGAAGGATTAGGCATAGTTTTAGAACCTGATTCACTCAACTACGTTTTGACCCTTATTGTTACTTTTAAAGCTTTTGCAGAAGGGGAAAACAGCTAAAACGCACTGTATGAAGAGTGCTTGAGCTTACACTGTTTCCTTTAAGGAAATGACCTCTTTTCATCATTATCATCATGGTATGAAGGATTAGGCATAGTTTTAGAACCTGATTCACTCAACTATGTTTTGACCCTTATTGTTACTTTTAAAGCTTTTGCAGAAGGAGAAAACAGCTAAAATGCACTGTATGAAAAATGCTTGAGCTTACACTGTTTCTTTTAAGCAAATGACCTCTTTTCATCATTATCATCATGGTATGAAGGATTAGGCATAGTTTTAGAACCTGATTCACTCAACTACGTTTTGACCCTTATTGTTACTTTTAAAGCTTTTGCAGAAGGGAAAACAGCTAAAACGCACTGTATGAAGAGTGCTTGAGCTTACACTGTTTCTTTTAAGCAAATGACCTCTTTTCATCATTATCATCATGGTATGAAGGATTAGTCATAGTTTTAGAACCTGATTCACTCAACTACGTTTTGACCCTTATTGTTACTTTCAAAGCTTTTGCAGTAGGAGAAAACTTCTAAAACGGATTGTATGAAAAATGCTTGAGCTTACACTGTTTCCTTTAAGGAAATGACCTCTTTTCATCATTATCATCATGGTATGAAGGATTAGGCATAGTTTTAGAACCTGATTCACTCAACTACGTTTTGACCCTTATTGTTACTTTCAAAGCTTTTGCAGTAGGAGAAAACTTCTAAAACGGATTGTATGAAGAATGCTTGACCTTACACTGTTTCCTTTAAGCAAATGACCTCTTTTCATCATTATCATCATGGTATGAAGGATTAGGCATAGTTTTAGAACCTGATTCACTCAACTACGTTTTGACCCTTATTGTTACTTTTAAAGCTTTTGCAGAAGGGGAAAACAGCTAAAACGCACTGTATGAAGAGTGCTTGAGCTTACACTGTTTCCTTTAAGGAAATGACCTCTTTTCATCATTATCATCATGGTATGAAGGATTAGGCATAGTTTTAGAACCTGATTCACTCAACTATGTTTTGACCCTTATTGTTACTTTTAAAGCTTTTGCAGAAGGAGAAAACAGCTAAAATGCACTGTATGAAGAATGCTTGAGCTTACACTGTTTCTTTTAAGGAAATGACCTCTTTTCATCATTATCATCATGGTATGAATGATTAGGCATAGTTTTAGAACCTGATTCACTCAACTACGTTTTGACCCTTATTGTTACTTTCAAAGCTTTTGCAGTAGGAGAAAACTTCTAAAACGGATTGTATGAAGAATGCTTGACCTTACACTGTTTCCTTTAAGCAAATGACCTCTTTTCATCATTATCATCATGGTATGAATGATTAGGCATAGTTTTAGAACCTGATTCACTCAACTACGTTTTGACCCTTATTGTTACTTTCAAAGCTTTTGCAGTAGGAGAAAACTTCTAAAACGGATTGTATGAAGAATGCTTGACCTTACACTGTTTCCTTTAAGCAAATGACCTCTTTTCATCATTATCATCATGGTATGAATGATTAGGCATAGTTTTAGAACCTGATTCACTCAACTACGTTTTGACCCTTATTGTTACTTTCAAAGCTTTTGCAGTAGGAGAAAACTTCTAAAACGGATTGTATGAAGAATGCTTGACCTTACACTGTTTCCTTTAAGCAAATGACCTCTTTTCATCATTATCATCATGGTATGAAGGATTAGGCATAGTTTTAGAACCTGATTCACTCAACTACGTTTTGACCCTTATTGTTACTTTTAAAGCTTTTGCAGAAGGGGAAAACAGCTAAAACGCACTGTATGAAGAGTGCTTGAGCTTACACTGTTTCCTTTAAGGAAATGACCTCTTTTCATCATTATCATCATGGTATGAAGGATTAGGCATAGTTTTAGAACCTGATTCACTCAACTACGTTTTGACCCTTATTGTTACTTTCAAAGCTTTTAAAGACGGAGAAAACAGCTAAAACGGACTGTATGATGAAATGCTTGAGCTTACACTGTTTTCTTTAAGGAAATAACCTGTTTTCATCATTATCATCATGGTATGAATGATTAGGCATAGTTTTAGAACCTGATTCACTCAACTACGTTTTGACCCTTATTGTTACTTTTAAAGCTTTTGCAGAAGGAGAAAACAGCTCAAATGCACTGTATGAAGAATGCTTGAGCTTACACTGTTTCTTTTAAGCAAATGACCTCTTTTCATCATTATCATCAAGGTATGAAGGATTAGGCATAGTTTTAGAACCTGATTCACTCAACTACGTTTTGACCCTTATTGTTACTTTCAAAGCTTTTAAAGACGGAGAAAACAGCTAAAACGGACTGTATGATGAAATGCTTGAGCTTACACCGTTTTCTTTAAGGAAATAACCTGTTTTCATCATTATCATCATGGTATGAATGATTAGGCATAGTTTTAGAACCTGATTCACTCAACTACGTTTTGACCCTTATTGTTACTTTCAAAGCTTTTGCAGAAGGGGAAAACAGCTAAAACGCACTGTATGAAAAATGCTTGAGCTTACACTGTTTCCTTTAAGGAAATGACCTCTTTTCATCATTATCATCATGGTATGAAGGATTAGGCATAGTTTTAGAACCTGATTCACTCAACTATGTTTTGACCCTTTTTGTTACTTTCAAAGCTTTTGCAGTAGGAGAAAACTTCTAAAACGGATTGTATGAAGAATGCTTGACCTTACACTGTTTCCTTTAAGCAAATGACCTCTTTTCATCATTATCATCATGGTATGAAGGATTAGGCATAGTTTTAGAACCTGATTCACTCAACTACGTTTTGACCCTTATTGTTACTTTTAAAGCTTTTGCAGAAGGGGAAAACAGCTAAAACGCACTGTATGAAAAATGCTTGAGCTTACACTGTTTCCTTTAAGGAAATGACCTCTTTTCATCATTATCATCATGGTATGAAGGATTAGGCATAGTTTTAGAACCTGATTCACTCAACTACGTTTTGACCCTTATTGTTACTTTCAAAGCTTTTGCAGTAGGAGAAAACTTCTAAAACGGATTGTATGAAGAATGCTTGAGCTTACACTGTTTTCTTTAAGGAAATAACCTGTTTTCATCATTATCATCATGGTATGAATGATTAGGCATAGTTTTAGAACCTGATTCACTCAACTACGTTTTGACCCTTATTGTTACTTTCAAAGCTTTTGCAGTAGGAGAAAACTTCTAAAACGGATTGTATGAAGAATGCTTGACCTTACACTGTTTCCTTTAAGCAAATGACCTCTTTTCATCATTATCATCATGGTATGAAGGATTAGGCATAGTTTTAGAACCTGATTCACTCAACTACGTTTTGACCCTTATTGTTACTTTTAAAGCTTTTGCAGAAGGGGAAAACAGCTAAAACGCACTGTATGAAGAGTGCTTGAGCTTACACTGTTTCCTTTAAGGAAATGACCTCTTTTCATCATTATCATCATGGTATGAAGGATTAGGCATAGTTTTAGAACCTGATTCACTCAACTACGTTTTGACCCTTATTGTTACTTTTAAAGCTTTTGCAGAAGGGGAAAACAGCTAAAACGCACTGTATGAAGAGTGCTTGAGCTTACACTGTTTCCTTTAAGGAAATGACCTCTTTTCATCATTATCATCATGGTATGAAGGATTAGGCATAGTTTTAGAACCTGATTCACTCAACTACGTTTTGACCCTTATTGTTACTTTCAAAGCTTTTAAAGACGGAGAAAACAGCTAAAACGGACTGTATGATGAAATGCTTGAGCTTACACCGTTTTCTTTAAGGAAATAACCTGTTTTCATCATTATCATCATGGTATGAATGATTAGGCATAGTTTTAGAACCTGATTCACTCAACTACGTTTTGACCCTTATTGTTACTTTCAAAGCTTTTGCAGTAGGAGAAAACTTCTAAAACGGATTGTATGAAGAATGCTTGACCTTACACTGTTTCCTTTAAGCAAATGACCTCTTTTCATCATTATCATCATGGTATGAAGGATTAGGCATAGTTTTAGAACCTGATTCACTCAACTACGTTTTGACCCTTATTGTTACTTTTAAAGCTTTTGCAGAAGGGGAAAACAGCTAAAACGCACTGTATGAAGAGTGCTTGAGCTTACACTGTTTCCTTTAAGGAAATGACCTCTTTTCATCATTATCATCATGGTATGAAGGATTAGGCATAGTTTTAGAACCTGATTCAATCAACTATGTTTTGACCCTTATTGTTACTTTTAAAGCTTTTGCAGAAGGAGAAAACAGCTAAAATGCACTGTATGAAGAATGCTTGAGCTTACACTGTTTCTTTTAAGCAAATGACCTCTTTTCATCATTATCATCATGGTATGAAGGATTAGGCATAGTTTTAGAACCTGATTCACTCAACTATGTTTTGACCCTTATTGTTACTTTCAAAGCTTTTGCAGTAGGAGAAAACTTCTAAAACGGATTGTATGAAAAATGCTTGAGCTTACACTGTTTCCTTTAAGGAAATGACCTCTTTTCATCATTATCATCATGGTATGAAGGATTAGGCATAGTTTTAGAACCTGATTCACTCAACTACGTTTTGACCCTTATTGTTACTTTCAAAGCTTTTGCAGTAGGAGAAAACTTCTAAAACGGATTGTATGAAGAATGCTTGACCTTACACTGTTTCCTTTAAGCAAATGACCTCTTTTCATCATTATCATCATGGTATGAAGGATTAGGCATAGTTTTAGAACGTGATTCACTCAACTACGTTTTGACCCTTATTGTTACTTTTAAAGCTTTTGCAGAAGGAGAGAACAGCTAAAATGCACTGTATGAAGAATGCTTGAGCTTACACTGTTTCTTTTAAGCAAATGACCTCTTTTCATCATTATCATCATGGTATGAAGGATTAGGCATAGTTTTAGAACCTGATTCACTCAACTACGTTTTGACCCTTATTGTTACTTTCAAAGCTTTTAAAGACGGAGAAAACAGCTAAAACGGACTGTATGATGAAATGCTTGAGCTTACACCGTTTTCTTTAAGGAAATAACCTGTTTTCATCATTATCATCATGGTATGAAGGATTAGGCATAGTTTTAGAACCTGATTCACTCAATTACGTTTTGACCCTTATTGTTACTTTCAAAGCTTTTGCAGTAGGAGAAAACTTCTAAAACGGATTGTATGAAGAATGCTTGACCTTACACTGTTTCCTTTAAGCAAATGACCTCTTTTCATCATTATCATCATGGTATGAAGGATTAGGCATAGTTTTAGAACCTGATTCACTCAACTACGTTTTGACCCTTATTGTTACTTTTAAAGCTTTTGCAGAAGGGGAAAACAGCTAAAACGCACTGTATGAAGAGTGCTTGAGCTTACACTGTTTCCTTTAAGGAAATGACCTCTTTTCATCATTATCATCATGGTATGAAGGATTAGGCATAGTTTTAGAACCTGATTCACTCAACTATGTTTTGACCCTTATTGTTACTTTTAAAGCTTTTGCAGAAGGAGAGAACAGCTAAAATGCACTGTATGAAGAATGCTTGAGCTTACACTGTTTCTTTTAAGCAAATGACCTCTTTTCATCATTATCATCATGGTATGAAGGATTAGGCATAGTTTTAGAACCTGATTCACTCAACTACGTTTTGACCCTTATTGTTACTTTCAAAGCTTTTGCAGTAGGAGAAAACTTCTAAAACGGATTGTATGAAAAATGCTTGAGCTTACACTGTTTCCTTTAAGGAAATGACCTCTTTTCATCATTATCATTATGGTATGAAGGATTAGGCATAGTTTTAGAACCTGATTCACTCAACTACGTTTTGACCCTTATTGTTACTTTTAAAGCTTTTGCAGAAGGGGAAAACAGCTAAAACGCACTGTATGAAGAATGCTTGAGCTTACACTGTTTCTTTTAAGCAAATGACCTCTTTTCATCATTATCATCATGGTATGAAGGATTAGGCATAGTTTTAGAACCTGATTCACTCAACTACGTTTTGACCCTTATTGTTACTTTCAAAGCTTTTAAAGACGGAGAAAACAGCTAAAACGGACTGTATGATGAAATGCTTGAGCTTACACTGTTTTCTTTAAGGAAATAACCTGTTTTCATCATTATCATCATGGTATGAATGATTAGGCATAGTTTTAGAACCTGATTCACTCAACTACGTTTTGACCCTTATTGTTACTTTTAAAGCTTTTGCAGAAGGAGAGAACAGCTAAAATGCACTGTATGAAGAATGCTTGAGCTTACACTGTTTCTTTTAAGCAAATGACCTCTTTTCATCATTATCATCATGGTATGAAGGATTAGGCATAGTTTTAGAACCTGATTCACTCAACTACGTTTTGACCCTTATTGTTACTTTCAAAGCTTTTAAAGACGGAGAAAACAGCTAAAACGGACTGTATGATGAATTGCTTGAGCTTACACCGTTTTCTTTAAGGAAATAACCTGTTTTCATCATTATCATCATGGTATGAAGGATTAGGCATAGTTTTAGAACCTGATTCACTCAACTACGTTTTGACCCTTATTGTTACTTTCAAAGCTTTTGCAGTAGGAGAAAACTTCTAAAACGGATTGTATGAAGAATGCTTGACCTTACACTGTTTCCTTTAAGCAAATGACCTCTTTTCATCATTATCATCATGGTATGAAGGATTAGGCATAGTTTTAGAACCTGATTCACTCAACTACGTTTTGACCCTTATTGTTACTTTTAAAGCTTTTGCAGAAGGGGAAAACAGCTAAAACGCACTGTATGAAGAGTGCTTGAGCTTACACTGTTTCCTTTAAGGAAATGACCTCTTTTCATCATTATCATCATGGTATGAAGGATTAGGCATAGTTTTAGAACCTGATTCACTCAACTATGTTTTGACCCTTATTGTTACTTTTAAAGCTTTTGCAGAAGGAGAGAACAGCTAAAATGCACTGTATGAAGAATGCTTGAGCTTACACTGTTTCTTTTAAGCAAATGACCTCTTTTCATCATTATCATCATGGTATGAAGGATTTAGGCATAGTTTTAGAACCTGATTCACTCAACTACGTTTTGACCCTTATTGTTACTTTCAAAGCTTTTGCAGTAGGAGAAAACTTCTAAAACGGATTGTATGAAAAATGCTTGAGCTTACACTGTTTCCTTTAAGGAAATGACCTCTTTTCATCATTATCATTATGGTATGAAGGATTAGGCATAGTTTTAAAACCTGATTCACTCAACTACGTTTTGACCCTTATTGTTACTTTCAAAGCTTTTGCAGTAGGAGAAAACTTCTAAAACGGATTGTATGAAAAATGCTTGAGCTTACACTGTTTCCTTTAAGGAAATGACCTCTTTTCATCATTATCATTATGGTATGAAGGATTAGGCATAGTTTTAGAACCTGATTCACTCAACTACGTTTTGACCCTTATTGTTACTTTTAAAGCTTTTGCAGAAGGGGAAAACAGCTAAAACGCACTGTATGAAGAATGCTTGAGCTTACACTGTTTCTTTTAAGCAAATGACCTCTTTTCATCATTATCATCATGGTATGAAGGATTAGGCATAGTTTTAGAACCTGATTCACTCAACTACGTTTTGACCCTTATTGTTACTTTCAAAGCTTTTAAAGACGGAGAAAACAGCTAAAACGGACTGTATGATGAAATGCTTGAGCTTACACTGTTTTCTTTAAGGAAATAACCTGTTTTCATCATTATCATCATGGTATGAATGATTAGGCATAGTTTTAGAACCTGATTCACTCAACTACGTTTTGACCCTTATTGTTACTTTTAAAGCTTTTGCAGAAGGAGAGAACAGCTAAAATGCACTGTATGAAGAATGCTTGAGCTTACACTGTTTCTTTTAAGCAAATGACCTCTTTTCATCATTATCATCATGGTATGAAGGATTAGGCATAGTTTTAGAACCTGATTCACTCAACTACGTTTTGACCCTTATTGTTACTTTCAAAGCTTTTAAAGACGGAGAAAACAGCTAAAACGGACTGTATGATGAAATGCTTGAGCTTACACCGTTTTCTTTAAGGAAATAACCTGTTTTCATCATTATCATCATGGTATGAAGGATTAGGCATAGTTTTAGAACCTGATTCACTCAACTACGTTTTGACCCTTATTGTTACTTTCAAAGCTTTTGCAGTAGGAGAAAACTTCTAAAACGGATTGTATGAAGAATGCTTGACCTTACACTGTTTCCTTTAAGCAAATGACCTCTTTTCATCATTATCATCATGGTATGAAGGATTAGGCATAGTTTTAGAACCTGATTCACTCAACTACGTTTTGACCCTTATTGTTACTTTTAAAGCTTTTGCAGAAGGGGAAAACAGCTAAAACGCACTGTATGAAGAGTGCTTGAGCTTACACTGTTTCCTTTAAGCAAATGACCTCTTTTCATCATTATCATCATGGTATGAAGGATTAGGCATAGTTTTAGAACCTGATTCACTCAACTACGTTTTGACCCTTATTGTTACTTTTAAAGCTTTTGCAGAAGGGGAAAACAGCTAAAACGCACTGTATGAAGAGTGCTTGAGCTTACACTGTTTCTTTTAAGCAAATGACCTCTTTTCATCATTATCATCATGGTATGAAGGATTAGGCATAGTTTTAGAACCTGATTCACTCAACTATGTTTTGACCCTTATTGTTACTTTCAAAGCTTTTGCAGTAGGAGAAAACTTCTAAAACGGATTGTATGAAAAATGCTTGAGCTTACACTGTTTCCTTTAAGGAAATGACCTCTTTTCATCATTATCATCATGGTATGAAGGATTAGGCATAGTTTTAGAACCTGATTCACTCAACTACGTTTTGACCCTTATTGTTACTTTTAAAGCTTTTGCAGAAGGGGAAAACAGCTAAAACGCACTGTATGAAGAGTGCTTGAGCTTACACTGTTTCCTTTAAGCAAATGACCTCTTTTCATCATTATCATCATGGTATGAAGGATTAGGCATAGTTTTAGAACCTGATTCACTCAACTACGTTTTGACCCTTATTGTTACTTTTAAAGCTTTTGCAGAAGGGGAAAACAGCTAAAACGCACTGTATGAAGAGTGCTTGAGCTTACACTGTTTCCTTTAAGCAAATGACCTCTTTTCATCATTATCATCATGGTATGAAGGATTAGGCATAGTTTTAGAACCTGATTCACTCAACTATGTTTTGACCCTTATTGTTACTTTCAAAGCTTTTGCAGTAGGAGAAAACTTCTAAAACGGATTGTATGAAAAATGCTTGAGCTTACACTGTTTCCTTTAAGGAAATGACCTCTTTTCATCATTATCATCATGGTATGAAGGATTAGGCATAGTTTTAGAACCTGATTCACTCAACTACGTTTTGACCCTTATTGTTACTTTCAAAGCTTTTGCAGTAGGAGAAAACTTCTAAAACGGATTGTATGAAGAATGCTTGACCTTACACTGTTTCCTTTAAGCAAATGACCTCTTTTCATCATTATCATCATGGTATGAAGGATTAGGCATAGTTTTAGAACGTGATTCACTCAACTACGTTTTGACCCTTATTGTTACTTTTAAAGCTTTTGCAGAAGGAGAGAACAGCTAAAATGCACTGTATGAAGAATGCTTGAGCTTACACTGTTTCTTTTAAGCAAATGACCTCTTTTCATCATTATCATCATGGTATGAAGGATTAGGCATAGTTTTAGAACCTGATTCACTCAACTACGTTTTGACCCTTATTGTTACTTTCAAAGCTTTTAAAGACGGAGAAAACAGCTAAAACGGACTGTATGATGAAATGCTTGAGCTTACACCGTTTTCTTTAAGGAAATAACCTGTTTTCATCATTATCATCATGGTATGAAGGATTAGGCATAGTTTTAGAACCTGATTCACTCAACTACGTTTTGACCCTTATTGTTACTTTCAAAGCTTTTGCAGTAGGAGAAAACTTCTAAAATGGATTGTATGAAGAATGCTTGACCTTACACTGTTTCCTTTAAGCAAATGACCTCTTTTCATCATTATCATCATGGTATGAAGGATTAGGCATAGTTTTAGAACCTGATTCACTCAACTACGTTTTGACCCTTATTGTTACTTTTAAAGCTTTTGCAGAAGGGGAAAACAGCTAAAACGCACTGTATGAAGAGTGCTTGAGCTTACACTGTTTCCTTTAAGGAAATGACCTCTTTTCATCATTATCATCATGGTATGAAGGATTAGGCATAGTTTTAGAACCTGATTCACTCAACTATGTTTTGACCCTTATTGTTACTTTTAAAGCTTTTGCAGAAGGAGAGAACAGCTAAAATGCACTGTATGAAGAATGGTTGAGCTTACACTGTTTCTTTTAAGCAAATGACCTCTTTTCATCATTATCATCATGGTATGAAGGATTAGGCATAGTTTTAGAACCTGATTCACTCAACTACGTTTTGACCCTTATTGTTACTTTCAAAGCTTTTGCAGTAGGAGAAAACTTCTAAAACGGATTGTATGAAAAATGCTTGAGCTTACACTGTTTCCTTTAAGGAAATGACCTCTTTTCATCATTATCATTATGGTATGAAGGATTAGGCATAGTTTTAGAACCTGATTCACTCAACTACGTTTTGACCCTTATTGTTACTTTTAAAGCTTTTGCAGAAGGGGAAAACAGCTAAAACGCACTGTATGAAGAATGCTTGAGCTTACACTGTTTCTTTTAAGCAAATGACCTCTTTTCATCATTATCATCATGGTATGAAGGATTAGGCATAGTTTTAGAACCTGATTCACTCAACTACGTTTTGACCCTTATTGTTACTTTCAAAGCTTTTAAAGACGGAGAAAACAGCTAAAACGGACTGTATGATGAAATGCTTGAGCTTACACTGTTTTCTTTAAGGAAATAACCTGTTTTCATCATTATCATCATGGTATGAATGATTAGGCATAGTTTTAGAACCTGATTCACTCAACTACGTTTTGACCCTTATTGTTACTTTTAAAGCTTTTGCAGAAGGAGAGAACAGCTAAAATGCACTGTATGAAGAATGCTTGAGCTTACACTGTTTCTTTTAAGCAAATGACCTCTTTTCATCATTATCATCATGGTATGAAGGATTAGGCATAGTTTTAGAACCTGATTCACTCAACTACGTTTTGACCCTTATTGTTACTTTCAAAGCTTTTAAAGACGGAGAAAACAGCTAAAACGGACTGTATGATGAAATGCTTGAGCTTACACCGTTTTCTTTAAGGAAATAACCTGTTTTCATCATTATCATCATGGTATGAAGGATTAGGCATAGTTTTAGAACCTGATTCACTCAACTACGTTTTGACCCTTATTGTTACTTTCAAAGCTTTTGCAGTAGGAGAAAACTTCTAAAACGGATTGTATGAAGAATGCTTGACCTTACACTGTTTCCTTTAAGCAAATGACCTCTTTTCATCATTATCATCATGGTATGAAGGATTAGGCATAGTTTTAGAACCTGATTCACTCAACTACGTTTTGACCCTTATTGTTACTTTCAAAGCTTTTGCAGTAGGAGAAAACTTCTAAAACGGATTGTATGAAAAATGCTTGAGCTTACACTGTTTCCTTTAAGGAAATGACCTCTTTTCATCATTATCATTATGGTATGAAGGATTAGGCATAGTTTTAGAACCTGATTCACTCAACTACGTTTTGACCCTTATTGTTACTTTTAAAGCTTTTGCAGAAGGGGAAAACAGCTAAAACGCACTGTATGAAGAATGCTTGAGCTTACACTGTTTTCTTTAAGGAAATAACCTGTTTTCATCATTATCATCATGGTATGAATGATTAGGCATAGTTTTAGAACCTGATTCACTCAACTACGTTTTGACCCTTATTGTTACTTTTAAAGCTTTTGCAGAAGGAGAAAACAGCTCAAATGCACTGTATGAAGAATGCTTGAGCTTACACTGTTTCTTTTAAGCAAATGACCTCTTTTCATCATTATCATCATGGTATGAAGGATTAGGCATAGTTTTAGAACCTGATTCACCCAACTACGTTTTGACCCTTATTGTTACTTTCAAAGCTTTTAAAGACGGAGAAAACAGCTAAAACGGACTGTATGATGAAATGCTTGAGCTTACACTGTTTTCTTTAAGGAAATAACCTGTTTTCATCATTATCATCATGGTATGAATGATTAGGCATAGTTTTAGAACCTGATTCACTCAACTACGTTTTGACCCTTATTGTTACTTTTAAAGCTTTTGCAGAAGGGGAAAACAGCTAAAACGCACTGTATGAAGCGTGCTTGAGCTTACACTGTTTCCTTTAAGCAAATGACCTCTTTTCATCATTATCATCATGGTATGAAGGATTAGGCATAGTTTTAGAACCTGATTCACTCAACTACGTTTTGACCCTTATTGTTACTTTTAAAGCTTTTGCAGAAGGGGAAAACAGCTAAAACGCACTGTATGAAGAGTGCTTAAGCTTACACTGTTTCCTTTAAGGAAATGACCTCTTTTCATCATTATCATCATGGTATGAATGATTAGGCATAGTTTTAGAACCTGATTCACTCAACTACGTTTTGACCCTTATTGTTACTTTCAAAGCTTTTGCAGTAGGAGAAAACTTCTAAAACGGATTGTATGAAGAATGCTTGACCTTACACTGTTTCCTTTAAGCAAATGACCTCTTTTCATCATTATCATCATGGTATGAAGGATTAGGCATAGTTTTAGAACCTGATTCACTCAACTACGTTTTGACCCTTATTGTTACTTTTAAAGCTTTTGCAGAAGGGGAAAACAGCTAAAACGCACTGTATGAAGAGTGCTTGAGCTTACACTGTTTCCTTTAAGGAAATGACCTCTTTTCATCATTATCATCATGGTATGAAGGATTAGGCATAGTTTTAGAACCTGATTCACTCAACTATGTTTTGACCCTTATTGTTACTTTTAAAGCTTTTGCAGAAGGAGAGAACAGCTAAAACGGATTGTATGAAAAATGCTTGAGCTTACACTGTTTCCTTTAAGGAAATGACCTCTTTTCATCATTATCATTATGGCATGAAGGATTAGGCATAGTTTTAGAACCTGATTCACTCAACTATGTTTTGACCCTTATTGTTACTTTTAAAGCTTTTGCAGAAGGAGAGAACAGCTAAAATGCACTGTATGAAGAATGCTTGAGCTTACACTGTTTCTTTTAAGCAAATGACCTCTTTTCATCATTATCATCATGGTATGAAGGATTAGGCATAGTTTTAGAACCTGATTCACTCAACTACGTTTTGACCCTTATTGTTACTTTTAAAGCTTTTGCAGAAGGAGAAAACAGCTCAAATGCACTGTATGAAGAATGCTTGAGCTTACACTGTTTCTTTTAAGCAAATGACCTCTTTTCATCATTATCATCATGGTATGAAGGATTAGGCATAGTTTTAGAACCTGATTCACCCAACTACGTTTTGACCCTTATTGTTACTTTCAAAGCTTTTAAAGACGGAGAAAACAGCTAAAACGGACTGTATGATGAAATGCTTGAGCTTACACTGTTTTCTTTAAGGAAATAACCTGTTTTCATCATTATCATCATGGTATGAATGATTAGGCATAGTTTTAGAACCTGATTCACTCAACTACGTTTTGACCCTTATTGTTACTTTTAAAGCTTTTGCAGAAGGGGAAAACAGCTAAAACGCACTGTATGAAGCGTGCTTGAGCTTACACTGTTTCCTTTAAGCAAATGACCTCTTTTCATCATTATCATCATGGTATGAAGGATTAGGCATAGTTTTAGAACCTGATTCACTCAACTACGTTTTGACCCTTATTGTTACTTTTAAAGCTTTTGCAGAAGGGGAAAACAGCTAAAACGCACTGTATGAAGAGTGCTTAAGCTTACACTGTTTCCTTTAAGGAAATGACCTCTTTTCATCATTATCATCATGGTATGAATGATTAGGCATAGTTTTAGAACCTGATTCACTCAACTACGTTTTGACCCTTATTGTTACTTTCAAAGCTTTTGCAGTAGGAGAAAACTTCTAAAACGGATTGTATGAAGAATGCTTGACCTTACACTGTTTCCTTTAAGCAAATGACCTCTTTTCATCATTATCATCATGGTATGAAGGATTAGGCATAGTTTTAGAACCTGATTCACTCAACTACGTTTTGACCCTTATTGTTACTTTTAAAGCTTTTGCAGAAGGGGAAAACAGCTAAAACGCACTGTATGAAGAGTGCTTGAGCTTACACTGTTTCCTTTAAGGAAATGACCTCTTTTCATCATTATCATCATGGTATGAAGGATTAGGCATAGTTTTAGAACCTGATTCACTCAACTATGTTTTGACCCTTATTGTTACTTTTAAAGCTTTTGCAGAAGGAGAGAACAGCTAAAACGGATTGTATGAAAAATACTTGAGCTTACACTGTTTCCTTTAAGGAAATGACCTCTTTTCATCATTATCATTATGGTATGAAGGATTAGGCATAGTTTTAGAACCTGATTCACTCAACTACGTTTTGACCCTTATTGTTACTTTTAAAGCTTTTGCAGAAGGGGAAAACAGCTAAAACGCACTGTATGAAGAATGCTTGAGCTTACACTGTTTCTTTTAAGCAAATGACCTCTTTTCATCATTATCATCATGGTATGAAGGATTAGGCATAGTTTTAGAACCTGATTCACTCAACTACGTTTTGACCCTTATTGTTACTTTCAAAGCTTTTAAAGACGGAGAAAACAGCTAAAACGGACTGTATGATGAAATGCTTGAGCTTACACTGTTTTCTTTAAGGAAATAACCTGTTTTCATCATTATCATCATGGTATGAATGATTAGGCATAGTTTTAGAACCTGATTCACTCAACTACGTTTTGACCCTTATTGTTACTTTTAAAGCTTTTGCAGAAGGAGAAAACAGCTCAAATGCACTGTATGAAGAATGCTTGAGCTTACACTGTTTCTTTTAAGCAAATGACCTCTTTTCATCATTATCATCATGGTATGAAGGATTAGGCATAGTTTTAGAACCTGATTCACCCAACTACGTTTTGACCCTTATTGTTACTTTCAAAGCTTTTAAAGACGGAGAAAACAGCTAAAACGGACTGTATGATGAAATGCTTGAGCTTACACTGTTTTCTTTAAGGAAATAACCTGTTTTCATCATTATCATCATGGTATGAATGATTAGGCATAGTTTTAGAACCTGATTCACTCAACTACGTTTTGACCCTTATTGTTACTTTTAAAGCTTTTGCAGAAGGAGAAAACAGCTAAAATGCACTGTATGAAGAATGCTTGAGCTTACACTGTTTCTTTTAAGCAAATGACCTCTTTTCATCATTATCATCATGGTATGAAGGATTAGGCATAGTTTTAGAACCTGATTCACTCAACTATGTTTTGACCCTTATTGTTACTTTCAAAGCTTTTGCAGTAGGAGAAAACTTCTAAAACGGATTGTATGAAGAATGCTTGAGCTTACACTGTTTCTTTTAAGCAAATGACCTCTTTTCATCATTATCATCATGGTATGAAGGATTAGGCATAGTTTTAGAACCTGATTCACTCAACTACGTTTTGACCCTTATTGTTACTTTCAAAGCTTTTAAAGACGGAGAAAACAGCTAAAACGGACTGTATGATGAAATGCTTGAGCTTACACTGTTTTCTTTAAGGAAATAACCTGTTTTCATCATTATCATCATGGTATGAATGATTAGGCATAGTTTTAGAACCTGATTCACTCAACTACGTTTTGACCCTTATTGTTACTTTTAAAGCTTTTGCAGAAGGGGAAAACAGCTAAAACGCACTGTATGAAGCGTGCTTGAGCTTACACTGTTTCCTTTAAGCAAATGACCTCTTTTCATCATTATCATCATGGTATGAAGGATTAGGCATAGTTTTAGAACCTGATTCACTCAACTACGTTTTGACCCTTATTGTTACTTTTAAAGCTTTTGCAGAAGGGGAAAACAGCTAAAACGCACTGTATGAAGAGTGCTTAAGCTTACACTGTTTCCTTTAAGGAAATGACCTCTTTTCATCATTATCATCATGGTATGAATGATTAGGCATAGTTTTAGAACCTGATTCACTCAACTACGTTTTGACCCTTATTGTTACTTTCAAAGCTTTTGCAGTAGGAGAAAACTTCTAAAACGGATTGTATGAAGAATGCTTGACCTTACACTGTTTCCTTTAAGCAAATGACCTCTTTTCATCATTATCATCATGGTATGAAGGATTAGGCATAGTTTTAGAACCTGATTCACTCAACTACGTTTTGACCCTTATTGTTACTTTTAAAGCTTTTGCAGAAGGGGAAAACAGCTAAAACGCACTGTATGAAGAGTGCTTGAGCTTACACTGTTTCCTTTAAGGAAATGACCTCTTTTCATCATTATCATCATGGTATGAAGGATTAGGCATAGTTTTAGAACCTGATTCACTCAACTATGTTTTGACCCTTATTGTTACTTTTAAAGCTTTTGCAGAAGGAGAGAACAGCTAAAACGGATTGTATGAAAAATGCTTGAGCTTACACTGTTTCCTTTAAGGAAATGACCTCTTTTCATCATTATCATTATGGTATGAAGGATTAGGCATAGTTTTAGAACCTGATTCACTCAACTACGTTTTGACCCTTATTGTTACTTTTAAAGCTTTTGCAGAAGGGGAAAACAGCTAAAACGCACTGTATGAAGAATGCTTGAGCTTACACTGTTTCTTTTAAGCAAATGACCTCTTTTCATCATTATCATCATGGTATGAAGGATTAGGCATAGTTTTAGAACCTGATTCACTCAACTACGTTTTGACCCTTATTGTTACTTTCAAAGCTTTTAAAGACGGAGAAAACAGCTAAAACGGACTGTATGATGAAATGCTTGAGCTTACACTGTTTTCTTTAAGGAAATAACCTGTTTTCATCATTATCATCATGGTATGAATGATTAGGCATAGTTTTAGAACCTGATTCACTCAACTACGTTTTGACCCTTATTGTTACTTTTAAAGCTTTTGCAGAAGGAGAAAACAGCTCAAATGCACTGTATGAAGAATGCTTGAGCTTACACTGTTTCTTTTAAGCAAATGACCTCTTTTCATCATTATCATCATGGTATGAAGGATTAGGCATAGTTTTAGAACCTGATTCACCCAACTACGTTTTGACCCTTATTGTTACTTTCAAAGCTTTTAAAGACGGAGAAAACAGCTAAAACGGACTGTATGATGAAATGCTTGAGCTTACACTGTTTTCTTTAAGGAAATAACCTGTTTTCATCATTATCATCATGGTATGAATGATTAGGCATAGTTTTAGAACCTGATTCACTCAACTACGTTTTGACCCTTATTGTTACTTTTAAAGCTTTTGCAGAAGGAGAAAACAGCTAAAATGCACTGTATGAAGAATGCTTGAGCTTACACTGTTTCTTTTAAGCAAATGACCTCTTTTCATCATTATCATCATGGTATGAAGGATTAGGCATAGTTTTAGAACCTGATTCACTCAACTATGTTTTGACCCTTATTGTTACTTTCAAAGCTTTTGCAGTAGGAGAAAACTTCTAAAACGGATTGTATGAAGAATGCTTGAGCTTACACTGTTTCTTTTAAGCAAATGACCTCTTTTCATCATTATCATCATGGTATGAAGGATTAGGCATAGTTTTAGAACCTGATTCACTCAACTATGTTTTGACCCTTATTGTTACTTTCAAAGCTTTTGCAGTAGGAGAAAACTTCTAAAACGGATTGTATGAAAAATGCTTGAGCTTACACTGTTTCCTTTAAGGAAATGACCTCTTTTCATCATTATCATCATGGTATGAAGGATTAGGCATAGTTTTAGAACCTGATTCACTCAACTACGTTTTGACCCTTATTGTTACTTTCAAAGCTTTTGCAGTAGGAGAAAACTTCTAAAACGGATTGTATGAAGAATGCTTGACCTTACACTGTTTCCTTTAAGCAAATGACCTCTTTTCATCATTATCATCATGGTATGAAGGATTAGGCATAGTTTTAGAACGTGATTCACTCAACTACGTTTTGACCCTTATTGTTACTTTTAAAGCTTTTGCAGAAGGAGAGAACAGCTAAAATGCACTGTATGAAGAATGCTTGAGCTTACACTGTTTCTTTTAAGCAAATGACCTCTTTTCATCATTATCATCATGGTATGAAGGATTAGGCATAGTTTTAGAACCTGATTCACTCAACTACGTTTTGACCCTTATTGTTACTTTCAAAGCTTTTAAAGACGGAGAAAACAGCTAAAACGGACTGTATGATGAAATGCTTGAGCTTACACCGTTTTCTTTAAGGAAATAACCTGTTTTCATCATTATCATCATGGTATGAAGGATTAGGCATAGTTTTAGAACCTGATTCACTCAACTACGTTTTGACCCTTATTGTTACTTTCAAAGCTTTTGCAGTAGGAGAAAACTTCTAAAACGGATTGTATGAAGAATGCTTGACCTTACACTGTTTCCTTTAAGCAAATGACCTCTTTTCATCATTATCATCATGGTATGAAGGATTAGGCATAGTTTTAGAACCTGATTCACTCAACTACGTTTTGACCCTTATTGTTACTTTTAAAGCTTTTGCAGAAGGGGAAAACAGCTAAAACGCACTGTATGAAGAATGCTTGAGCTTACACTGTTTCTTTTAAGCAAATGACCTCTTTTCATCATTATCATCATGGTATGAAGGATTAGGCATAGTTTTAGAACCTGATTCACTCAACTACGTTTTGACCCTTATTGTTACTTTCAAAGCTTTTAAAGACGGAGAAAACAGCTAAAACGGACTGTATGATGAAATGCTTGAGCTTACACTGTTTTCTTTAAGGAAATAACCTGTTTTCATCATTATCATCATGGTATGAATGATTAGGCATAGTTTTAGAACCTGATTCACTCAACTACGTTTTGACCCTTATTGTTACTTTTAAAGCTTTTGCAGAAGGAGAGAACAGCTAAAATGCACTGTATGAAGAATGCTTGAGCTTACACTGTTTCTTTTAAGCAAATGACCTCTTTTCATCATTATCATCATGGTATGAAGGATTAGGCATAGTTTTAGAACCTGATTCACTCAACTACGTTTTGACCCTTATTGTTACTTTCAAAGCTTTTAAAGACGGAGAAAACAGCTAAAACGGACTGTATGATGAAATGCTTGAGCTTACACCGTTTTCTTTAAGGAAATAACCTGTTTTCATCATTATCATCATGGTATGAAGGATTAGGCATAGTTTTAGAACCTGATTCACTCAACTACGTTTTGACCCTTATTGTTACTTTCAAAGCTTTTGCAGTAGGAGAAAACTTCTAAAACGGATTGTATGAAAAATGCTTGAGCTTACACTGTTTCCTTTAAGGAAATGACCTCTTTTCATCATTATCATTATGGTATGAAGGATTAGGCATAGTTTTAGAACCTGATTCACTCAACTACGTTTTGACCCTTATTGTTACTTTTAAAGCTTTTGCAGAAGGGGAAAACAGCTAAAACGCACTGTATGAAGAATGCTTGAGCTTACACTGTTTCTTTTAAGCAAATGACCTCTTTTCATCATTATCATCATGGTATGAAGGATTAGGCATAGTTTTAGAACCTGATTCACTCAACTACGTTTTGACCCTTATTGTTACTTTCAAAGCTTTTAAAGACGGAGAAAACAGCTAAAACGGACTGTATGATGAAATGCTTGAGCTTACACTGTTTTCTTTAAGGAAATAACCTGTTTTCATCATTATCATCATGGTATGAATGATTAGGCATAGTTTTAGAACCTGATTCACTCAACTACGTTTTGACCCTTATTGTTACTTTCAAAGCTTTTGCAGTAGGAGAAAACTTCTAAAACGGATTGTATGAAGAATGCTTGACCTTACACTGTTTCCTTTAAGCAAATGACCTCTTTTCATCATTATCATCATGGTATGAAGGATTAGGCATAGTTTTAGAACCTGATTCACTCAACTACGTTTTGACCCTTATTGTTACTTTTAAAGCTTTTGCAGAAGGAGAGAACAGCTAAAATGCACTGTATGAAGAATGCTTGAGCTTACACTGTTTCTTTTAAGCAAATGACCTCTTTTCATCATTATCATCATGGTATGAAGGATTAGGCATAGTTTTAGAACCTGATTCACTCAACTACGTTTTGACCCTTATTGTTACTTTCAAAGCTTTTAAAGACGGAGAAAACAGCTAAAACGGACTGTATGATGAAATGCTTGAGCTTACACCGTTTTCTTTAAGGAAATAACCTGTTTTCATCATTATCATCATGGTATGAAGGATTAGGCATAGTTTTAGAACCTGATTCACTCAACTACGTTTTGACCCTTATTGTTACTTTCAAAGCTTTTGCAGTAGGAGAAAACTTCTAAAACGGATTGTATGAAGAATGCTTGACCTTACACTGTTTCCTTTAAGCAAATGACCTCTTTTCATCATTATCATCATGGTATGAAGGATTAGGCATAGTTTTAGAACCTGATTCACTCAACTACGTTTTGACCCTTATTGTTACTTTTAAAGCTTTTGCAGAAGGGGAAAACAGCTAAAACGCACTGTATGAAGAGTGCTTGAGCTTACACTGTTTCCTTTAAGGAAATGACCTCTTTTCATCATTATCATCATGGTATGAAGGATTAGGCATAGTTTTAGAACCTGATTCACTCAACTATGTTTTGACCCTTATTGTTACTTTTAAAGCTTTTGCAGAAGGAGAGAACAGCTAAAATGCACTGTATGAAGAATGCTTGAGCTTACACTGTTTCTTTTAAGCAAATGACCTCTTTTCATCATTATCATCATGGTATGAAGGATTAGGCATAGTTTTAAAACCTGATTCACTCAACTACGTTTTGACCCTTATTGTTACTTTCAAAGCTTTTGCAGTAGGAGAAAACTTCTAAAACGGATTGTATGAAAAATGCTTGAGCTTACACTGTTTCCTTTAAGGAAATGACCTCTTTTCATCATTATCATTATGGTATGAAGGATTAGGCATAGTTTTAGAACCTGATTCACTCAACTACGTTTTGACCCTTATTGTTACTTTTAAAGCTTTTGCAGAAGGGGAAAACAGCTAAAACGCACTGTATGAAGAATGCTTGAGCTTACACTGTTTTCTTTAAGGAAATAACCTGTTTTCATCATTATCATCATGGTATGAATGATTAGGCATAGTTTTAGAACCTGATTCACTCAACTACGTTTTGACCCTTATTGTTACTTTTAAAGCTTTTGCAGAAGGAGAAAACAGCTCAAATGCACTGTATGAAGAATGCTTGAGCTTACACTGTTTCTTTTAAGCAAATGACCTCTTTTCATCATTATCATCATGGTATGAAGGATTAGGCATAGTTTTAGAACCTGATTCACCCAACTACGTTTTGACCCTTATTGTTACTTTCAAAGCTTTTAAAGACGGAGAAAACAGCTAAAACGGACTGTATGATGAAATGCTTGAGCTTACACTGTTTTCTTTAAGGAAATAACCTGTTTTCATCATTATCATCATGGTATGAATGATTAGGCATAGTTTTAGAACCTGATTCACTCAACTACGTTTTGACCCTTATTGTTACTTTTAAAGCTTTTGCAGAAGGGGAAAACAGCTAAAACGCACTGTATGAAGCGTGCTTGAGCTTACACTGTTTCCTTTAAGCAAATGACCTCTTTTCATCATTATCATCATGGTATGAAGGATTAGGCATAGTTTTAGAACCTGATTCACTCAACTACGTTTTGACCCTTATTGTTACTTTTAAAGCTTTTGCAGAAGGGGAAAACAGCTAAAACGCACTGTATGAAGAGTGCTTGAGCTTACACTGTTTCCTTTAAGGAAATGACCTCTTTTCATCATTATCATCATGGTATGAAGGATTAGGCATAGTTTTAGAACCTGATTCACTCAACTATGTTTTGACCCTTATTGTTACTTTTAAAGCTTTTGCAGAAGGAGAGAACAGCTAAAATGCACTGTATGAAGAATGCTTGAGCTTACACTGTTTCTTTTAAGCAAATGACCTCTTTTCATCATTATCATCATGGTATGAAGGATTTAGGCATAGTTTTAGAACCTGATTCACTCAACTACGTTTTGACCCTTATTGTTACTTTCAAAGCTTTTGCAGTAGGAGAAAACTTCTAAAACGGATTGTATGAAAAATGCTTGAGCTTACACTGTTTCCTTTAAGGAAATGACCTCTTTTCATCATTATCATTATGGTATGAAGGATTAGGCATAGTTTTAGAACCTGATTCACTCAACTACGTTTTGACCCTTATTGTTACTTTTAAAGCTTTTGCAGAAGGGGAAAACAGCTAAAACGCACTGTATGAAGAATGCTTGAGCTTACACTGTTTCTTTTAAGCAAATGACCTCTTTTCATCATTATCATCATGGTATGAAGGATTAGGCATAGTTTTAGAACCTGATTCACTCAACTACGTTTTGACCCTTATTGTTACTTTCAAAGCTTTTAAAGACGGAGAAAACAGCTAAAACGGACTGTATGATGAAATGCTTGAGCTTACACTGTTTTCTTTAAGGAAATAACCTGTTTTCATCATTATCATCATGGTATGAATGATTAGGCATAGTTTTAGAACCTGATTCACTCAACTACGTTTTGACCCTTATTGTTACTTTCAAAGCTTTTGCAGTAGGAGAAAACTTCTAAAACGGATTGTATGAAGAATGCTTGACCTTACACTGTTTCCTTTAAGCAAATGACCTCTTTTCATCATTATCATCATGGTATGAAGGATTAGGCATAGTTTTAGAACCTGATTCACTCAACTACGTTTTGACCCTTATTGTTACTTTTAAAGCTTTTGCAGAAGGAGAGAACAGCTAAAATGCACTGTATGAAGAATGCTTGAGCTTACACTGTTTCTTTTAAGCAAATGACCTCTTTTCATCATTATCATCATGGTATGAAGGATTAGGCATAGTTTTAGAACCTGATTCACTCAACTACGTTTTGACCCTTATTGTTACTTTCAAAGCTTTTAAAGACGGAGAAAACAGCTAAAACGGACTGTATGATGAAATGCTTGAGCTTACACCGTTTTCTTTAAGGAAATAACCTGTTTTCATCATTATCATCATGGTATGAAGGATTAGGCATAGTTTTAGAACCTGATTCACTCAACTACGTTTTGACCCTTATTGTTACTTTCAAAGCTTTTGCAGTAGGAGAAAACTTCTAAAACGGATTGTATGAAGAATGCTTGACCTTACACTGTTTCCTTTAAGCAAATGACCTCTTTTCATCATTATCATCATGGTATGAAGGATTAGGCATAGTTTTAGAACCTGATTCACTCAACTACGTTTTGACCCTTATTGTTACTTTTAAAGCTTTTGCAGAAGGGGAAAACAGCTAAAACGCACTGTATGAAGAGTGCTTGAGCTTACACTGTTTCCTTTAAGGAAATGACCTCTTTTCATCATTATCATCATGGTATGAAGGATTAGGCATAGTTTTAGAACCTGATTCACTCAACTATGTTTTGACCCTTATTGTTACTTTTAAAGCTTTTGCAGAAGGAGAGAACAGCTAAAATGCACTGTATGAAGAATGCTTGAGCTTACACTGTTTCTTTTAAGCAAATGACCTCTTTTCATCATTATCATCATGGTATGAAGGATTAGGCATAGTTTTAGAACCTGATTCACTCAACTACGTTTTGACCCTTATTGTTACTTTCAAAGCTTTTGCAGTAGGAGAAAACTTCTAAAACGGATTGTATGAAAAATGCTTGAGCTTACACTGTTTCCTTTAAGGAAATGACCTCTTTTCATCATTATCATTATGGTATGAAGGATTAGGCATAGTTTTAGAACCTGATTCACTCAACTACGTTTTGACCCTTATTGTTACTTTTAAAGCTTTTGCAGAAGGGGAAAACAGCTAAAACGCACTGTATGAAGAATGCTTGAGCTTACACTGTTTTCTTTAAGGAAATAACCTGTTTTCATCATTATCATCATGGTATGAATGATTAGGCATAGTTTTAGAACCTGATTCACTCAACTACGTTTTGACCCTTATTGTTACTTTTAAAGCTTTTGCAGAAGGAGAAAACAGCTCAAATGCACTGTATGAAGAATGCTTGAGCTTACACTGTTTCTTTTAAGCAAATGACCTCTTTTCATCATTATCATCATGGTATGAAGGATTAGGCATAGTTTTAGAACCTGATTCACCCAACTACGTTTTGACCCTTATTGTTACTTTCAAAGCTTTTAAAGACGGAGAAAACAGCTAAAACGGACTGTATGATGAAATGCTTGAGCTTACACTGTTTTCTTTAAGGAAATAACCTGTTTTCATCATTATCATCATGGTATGAAGGATTAGGCATAGTTTTAGAACCTGATTCACTCAACTACGTTTTGACCCTTATTGTTACTTTTAAAGCTTTTGCAGAAGGGGAAAACAGCTAAAACGCACTGTATGAAGAGTGCTTAAGCTTACACTGTTTCCTTTAAGGAAATGACCTCTTTTCATCATTATCATCATGGTATGAATGATTAGGCATAGTTTTAGAACCTGATTCACTCAACTACGTTTTGACCCTTATTGTTACTTTCAAAGCTTTTGCAGTAGGAGAAAACTTCTAAAACGGATTGTATGAAGAATGCTTGACCTTACACTGTTTCCTTTAAGCAAATGACCTCTTTTCATCATTATCATCATGGTATGAAGGATTAGGCATAGTTTTAGAACCTGATTCACTCAACTACGTTTTGACCCTTATTGTTACTTTTAAAGCTTTTGCAGAAGGGGAAAACAGCTAAAACGGATTGTATGAAGAATGCTTGACCTTACACTGTTTCCTTTAAGCAAATGACCTCTTTTCATCATTATCATCATGGTATGAATGATTAGGCATAGTTTTAGAACCTGATTCACTCAACTACGTTTTGACCCTTATTGTTACTTTCAAAGCTTTTAAAGACGGAGAAAACAGCTAAAACGGACTGTATGATGAAATGCTTGAGCTTACACTGTTTTCTTTAAGGAAATAACCTGTTTTCATCATTATCATCATGGTATGAATGATTAGGCATAGTTTTAGAACCTGATTCACTCAACTACGTTTTGACCCTTATTGTTACTTTTAAAGCTTTTGCAGAAGGAGAAAACAGCTCAAATGCACTGTATGAAGAATGCTTGAGCTTACACTGTTTCTTTTAAGCAAATGACCTCTTTTCATCATTATCATCATGGTATGAAGGATTAGGCATAGTTTTAGAACCTGATTCACCCAACTACGTTTTGACCCTTATTGTTACTTTCAAAGCTTTTAAAGACGGAGAAAACAGCTAAAACGGACTGTATGATGAAATGCTTGAGCTTACACTGTTTTCTTTAAGGAAATAACCTGTTTTCATCATTATCATCATGGTATGAATGATTAGGCATAGTTTTAGAACCTGATTCACTCAACTACGTTTTGACCCTTATTGTTACTTTTAAAGCTTTTGCAGAAGGGGAAAACAGCTAAAACGCACTGTATGAAGAGTGCTTGAGCTTACACTGTTTCCTTTAAGCAAATGACCTCTTTTCATCATTATCATCATGGTATGAAGGATTAGGCATAGTTTTAGAACCTGATTCACTCAACTACGTTTTGACCCTTATTGTTACTTTTAAAGCTTTTGCAGAAGGGGAAAACAGCTAAAACGCACTGTATGAAGAGTGCTTAAGCTTACACTGTTTCCTTTAAGGAAATGACCTCTTTTCATCATTATCATCATGGTATGAAGGATTAGGCATACTTTTAGAACCTGATTCACTCAACTATGTTTTGACCCTTATTGTTACTTTTAAAGCTTTTGCAGAAGGAGAAAACAGCTAAAATGCACTGTATGAAGAATGCTCGAGCTTACACTGTTTCTTTTAAGCAAATGACCTCTTTTCATCATTATCATCATGGTATGAAGGATTAGGCATAGTTTTAGAACCTGATTCACTCAACTACGTTTTGACCCTTATTGTTACTTTTAAAGCTTTTGCAGAAGGGGAAAACAGCTAAAACGCACTGTATGAAGAATGCTTGAGCTTACACTGTTTTTTAAGCAAATGACCTCTTTTCATCATTATCATCATGGTATGAAGGATTAGGCATAGTTTTAGAACCTGATTCACTCAACTACGTTTTGACCCTTATTGTTACCCTCAAAGCTTTTGCAGTAGGAGAAAACTTCTAAAACGGATTGTATGAAGAATGCTTGACCTTACACTGTTTCCTTTAAGCAAATTACCTCTTTTCATCATTATCATCATGGTATGAAGGATTAGGCATAGTTTTAGAACCTGATTCACTCAACTACGTTTTGACCCTTATTGTTACTTTTAAAGCTTTTGCAGAAGGGGAAAACAGCTAAAACGCACTGTATGAAGAGTGCTTGAGCTTACACTGTTTCCTTTAAGGAAATGACCTCTTTTCATCATTATCATCATGGTATGAAGGATTAGGCATAGTTTTAGAACCTGATTCACTCAACTATGTTTTGACCCTTATTGTTACTTTTAAAGCTTTTGCAGAAGGAGAAAACAGCTAAAATGCACTGTATGAAGAATGCTTGAGCTTACACTGTTTCTTTTAAGCAAATGACCTCTTTTCATCATTATCATCATGGTATGAAGGATTAGGCATAGTTTTAGAACCTGATTCACTCAACTACGTTTTGACCCTTATTGTTACTTTCAAAGCTTTTGCAGTAGGAGAAAACTTCTAAAACGGATTGTATGAAAAATGCTTGAGCTTACACTGTTTCCTTTAAGGAAATGACCTCTTTTCATCATTATCATCATGGTATGAAGGATTAGGCATAGTTTTAGAACCTGATTCACTCAACTACGTTTTGACCCTTATTGTTACTTTTAAAGCTTTTGCAGAAGGGGAAAACAGCTAAAACGCACTGTATGAAGAATGCTTGAGCTTACACTGTTTCTTTTAAGCAAATGACCTCTTTTCATCATTATCATCATGGTATGAAGGATTAGGCATAGTTTTAGAACCTGATTCACTCAACTACGTTTTGACCCTTATTGTTACTTTCAAAGCTTTTAAAGACGGAGAAAACAGCTAAAACGCACTGTATGAAGAATGCTTGAGCTTACACTGTTTCTTTTAAGCAAATTACCTCTTTTCATCATTATCATCATGGTATGAAGGATTAGGCATAGTTTTAGAACCTGATTCACTCAACTACGTTTTGACCCTTATTGTTACTTTCAAAGCTTTTAAAGACGGAGAAAACAGCTAAAACGGACTGTATGATGAAATGCTTGAGCTTACACTGTTTTCTTTAAGGAAATAACCTGTTTTCATCATTATCATCATGGTATGAATGATTAGGCATAGTTTTAGAACCTGATTCACTCAACTACGTTTTGACCCTTATTGTTACTTTTAAAGCTTTTGCAGAAGGAGAAAACAGCTCAAATGCACTGTATGAAGAATGCTTGAGCTTACACTGTTTCTTTTAAGCAAATGACCTCTTTTCATCATTATCATCATGGTATGAAGGATTAGGCATAGTTTTAGAACCTGATTCACTCAACTACGTTTTGACCCTTATTGTTACTTTCAAAGCTTTTAAAGACGGAGAAAACAGCTAAAACGGACTGTATGATGAAATGCTTGAGCTTACACCGTTTTCTTTAAGGAAATAACCTGTTTTCATCATTATCATCATGGTATGAATGATTAGGCATAGTTTTAGAACCTGATTCACTCAACTACGTTTTGACCCTTATTGTTACTTTCAAAGCTTTTGCAGAAGGGGAAAACAGCTAAAACGCACTGTATGAAAAATGCTTGAGCTTACACTGTTTCCTTTAAGGAAATGACCTCTTTTCATCATTATCATCATGGTATGAATGATTAGGCATAGTTTTAGAACCTGATTCACTCAACTACGTTTTGACCCTTATTGTTACTTTTAAAGCTTTTGCAGAAGGAGAAAACAGCTCAAATGCACTGTATGAAGAATGCTTGAGCTTACACTGTTTCTTTTAAGCAAATGACCTCTTTTCATCATTATCATCATGGTATGCAGGATTAGGCATAGTTTTAGAACCTGATTCACCCAACTACGTTTTGACCCTTATTGTTACTTTCAAAGCTTTTAAAGACGGAGAAAACAGCTAAAACGGACTGTATGATGAAATGCTTGAGCTTACACCGTTTTCTTTAAGGAAATAACCTGTTTTCATCATTATCATCATGGTATGAATGATTAGGCATAGTTTTAGAACCTGATTCACTCAACTACGTTTTGACCCTTATTGTTACTTTCAAAGCTTTTGCAGTAGGAGAAAACTTCTAAAACGGATTGTATGAAGAATGCTTGACCTTACACTGTTTCCTTTAAGCAAATTACCTCTTTTCATCATTATCATCATGGTATGAAGGATTAGGCATAGTTTTAGAACCTGATTCACTCAACTACGTTTTGACCCTTATTGTTACTTTTAAAGCTTTTGCAGAAGGGGAAAACAGCTAAAACGCACTGTATGAAGAATGCTTGAGCTTACACTGTTTTTTAAGCAAATGACCTCTTTTCATCATTATCATCATGGTATGAAGGATTAGGCATAGTTTTAGAACCTGATTCACTCAACTACGTTTTGACCCTTATTGTTACTTTCAAAGCTTTTAAAGACGGAGAAAACAGCTAAAACGGACTGTATGATGAAATGCTTGAGCTTACACTGTTTTCTTTAAGGAAATAACCTGTTTTCATCATTATCATCATGGTATGAATGATTAGGCATAGTTTTAGAACCTGATTCACTCAACTACGTTTTGACCCTTATTGTTACTTTTAAAGCTTTTGCAGAAGGAGAAAACAGCTCAAATGCACTGTATGAAGAATGCTTGAGCTTACACTGTTTCTTTTAAGCAAATGACCTCTTTTCATCATTATCATCATGGTATGCAGGATTAGGCATAGTTTTAGAACCTGATTCACCCAACTACGTTTTGACCCTTATTGTTACTTTCAAAGCTTTTAAAGACGGAGAAAACAGCTAAAACGGACTGTATGATGAAATGCTTGAGCTTACACCGTTTTCTTTAAGGAAATAACCTGTTTTCATCATTATCATCATGGTATGAATGATTAGGCATAGTTTTAGAACCTGATTCACTCAACTACGTTTTGACCCTTATTGTTACTTTCAAAGCTTTTGCAGTAGGAGAAAACTTCTAAAACGGATTGTATGAAGAATGCTTGACCTTACACTGTTTCCTTTAAGCAAATTACCTCTTTTCATCATTATCATCATGGTATGAAGGATTAGGCATAGTTTTAGAACCTGATTCACTCAACTACGTTTTGACCCTTATTGTTACTTTTAAAGCTTTTGCAGAAGGGGAAAACAGCTAAAACGCACTGTATGAAGAATGCTTGAGCTTACACTGTTTTTTAAGCAAATGACCTCTTTTCATCATTATCATCATGGTATGAAGGATTAGGCATAGTTTTAGAACCTGATTCACTCAACTACGTTTTGACCCTTATTGTTACTTTCAAAGCTTTTGCAGTAGGAGAAAACTTCTAAAACGGATTGTATGAAGAATGCTTGACCTTACACTGTTTCCTTTAAGCAAATTACCTCTTTTCATCATTATCATCATGGTATGAAGGATTAGGCATAGTTTTAGAACCTGATTCACTCAACTACGTTTTGACCCTTATTGTTACTTTTAAAGCTTTTGCAGAAGGGGAAAACAGCTAAAACGCACTGTATGAAGAATGCTTGAGCTTACACTGTTTTTTAAGCAAATGACCTCTTTTCATCATTATCATCATGGTATGAAGGATTAGGCATAGTTTTAGAACCTGATTCACTCAACTACGTTTTGACCCTTATTGTTACTTTCAAAGCTTTTAAAGACGGAGAAAACAGCTAAAACGGACTGTATGATGAAATGCTTGAGCTTACACTGTTTTCTTTAAGGAAATAACCTGTTTTCATCATTATCATCATGGTATGAATGATTAGGCATAGTTTTAGAACCTGATTCACTCAACTACGTTTTGACCCTTATTGTTACTTTTAAAGCTTTTGCAGAAGGAGAAAACAGCTCAAATGCACTGTATGAAGAATGCTTGAGCTTACACTGTTTCTTTTAAGCAAATGACCTCTTTTCATCATTATCATCATGGTATGCAGGATTAGGCATAGTTTTAGAACCTGATTCACCCAACTACGTTTTGACCCTTATTGTTACTTTCAAAGCTTTTAAAGACGGAGAAAACAGCTAAAACGGACTGTATGATGAAATGCTTGAGCTTACACCGTTTTCTTTAAGGAAATAACCTGTTTTCATCATTATCATCATGGTATGAATGATTAGGCATAGTTTTAGAACCTGATTCACTCAACTACGTTTTGACCCTTATTGTTACTTTCAAAGCTTTTGCAGTAGGAGAAAACTTCTAAAACGGATTGTATGAAGAATGCTTGACCTTACACTGTTTCCTTTAAGCAAATTACCTCTTTTCATCATTATCATCATGGTATGAAGGATTAGGCATAGTTTTAGAACCTGATTCACTCAACTACGTTTTGACCCTTATTGTTACTTTTAAAGCTTTTGCAGAAGGGGAAAACAGCTAAAACGCACTGTATGAAGAATGCTTGAGCTTACACTGTTTTTTAAGCAAATGACCTCTTTTCATCATTATCATCATGGTATGAAGGATTAGGCATAGTTTTAGAACCTGATTCACTCAACTACGTTTTGACCCTTATTGTTACTTTCAAAGCTTTTGCAGTAGGAGAAAACTTCTAAAACGGATTGTATGAAGAATGCTTGACCTTACACTGTTTCCTTTAAGCAAATTACCTCTTTTCATCATTATCATCATGGTATGAAGGATTAGGCATAGTTTTAGAACCTGATTCACTCAACTACGTTTTGACCCTTATTGTTACTTTTAAAGCTTTTGCAGAAGGGGAAAACAGCTAAAACGCACTGTATGAAGAGTGCTTGAGCTTACACTGTTTCCTTTAAGGAAATGACCTCTTTTCATCATTATCATCATGGTATGAAGGATTAGGCATAGTTTTAGAACCTGATTCACTCAACTATGTTTTGACCCTTATTGTTACTTTTAAAGCTTTTGCAGAAGGAGAAAACAGCTAAAATGCACTGTATGAAGAATGCTTGAGCTTACACTGTTTCTTTTAAGCAAATGACCTCTTTTCATCATTATCATCATGGTATGAAGGATTAGGCATAGTTTTAGAACCTGATTCACTCAACTACGTTTTGACCCTTATTGTTACTTTCAAAGCTTTTGCAGTAGGAGAAAACTTCTAAAACGGATTGTATGAAAAATGCTTGAGCTTACACTGTTTCCTTTAAGGAAATGACCTCTTTTCATCATTATCATCATGGTATGAAGGATTAGGCATAGTTTTAGAACCTGATTCACTCAACTACGTTTTGACCCTTATTGTTACTTTTAAAGCTTTTGCAGAAGGGGAAAACAGCTAAAACGCACTGTATGAAGAATGCTTGAGCTTACACTGTTTCTTTTAAGCAAATGACCTCTTTTCATCATTATCATCATGGTATGAAGGATTAGGCATAGTTTTAGAACCTGATTCACTCAACTACGTTTTGACCCTTATTGTTACTTTCAAAGCTTTTAAAGACGGAGAAAACAGCTAAAACGGACTGTATGATGAAATGCTTGAGCTTACACTGTTTTCTTTAAGGAAATAACCTGTTTTCATCATTATCATCATGGTATGAATGATTAGGCATAGTTTTAGAACCTGATTCACTCAACTACGTTTTGACCCTTATTGTTACTTTCAAAGCTTTTGCAGTAGGAGAAAACTTCTAAAACGGATTGTATGAAGAATGCTTGACCTTACACTGTTTCCTTTAAGCAAATGACCTCTTTTCATCATTATCATCATGGTATGAAGGATTAGGCATAGTTTTAGAACCTGATTCACTCAACTACGTTTTGACCCTTATTGTTACTTTTAAAGCTTTTGCAGAAGGAGAGAACAGCTAAAATGCACTGTATGAAGAATGCTTGAGCTTACACTGTTTCTTTTAAGCAAATGACCTCTTTTCATCATTATCATCATGGTATGAAGGATTAGGCATAGTTTTAGAACCTGATTCACTCAACTACGTTTTGACCCTTATTGTTACTTTCAAAGCTTTTAAAGACGGAGAAAACAGCTAAAACGGACTGTATGATGAAATGCTTGAGCTTACACCGTTTTCTTTAAGGAAATAACCTGTTTTCATCATTATCATCATGGTATGAAGGATTAGGCATAGTTTTAGAACCTGATTCACTCAACTACGTTTTGACCCTTATTGTTACTTTCAAAGCTTTTGCAGTAGGAGAAAACTTCTAAAACGGATTGTATGAAGAATGCTTGACCTTACACTGTTTCCTTTAAGCAAATGACCTCTTTTCATCATTATCATCATGGTATGAAGGATTAGGCATAGTTTTAGAACCTGATTCACTCAACTACGTTTTGACCCTTATTGTTACTTTTAAAGCTTTTGCAGAAGGGGAAAACAGCTAAAACGCACTGTATGAAGAGTGCTTGAGCTTACACTGTTTCCTTTAAGGAAATGACCTCTTTTCATCATTATCATCATGGTATGAAGGATTAGGCATAGTTTTAGAACCTGATTCACTCAACTATGTTTTGACCCTTATTGTTACTTTTAAAGCTTTTGCAGAAGGAGAGAACAGCTAAAATGCACTGTATGAAGAATGCTTGAGCTTACACTGTTTCTTTTAAGCAAATGACCTCTTTTCATCATTATCATCATGGTATGAAGGATTAGGCATAGTTTTAGAACCTGATTCACTCAACTACGTTTTGACCCTTATTGTTACTTTCAAAGCTTTTGCAGTAGGAGAAAACTTCTAAAACGGATTGTATGAAAAATGCTTGAGCTTACACTGTTTCCTTTAAGGAAATGACCTCTTTTCATCATTATCATTATGGTATGAAGGATTAGGCATAGTTTTAGAACCTGATTCACTCAACTACGTTTTGACCCTTATTGTTACTTTTAAAGCTTTTGCAGAAGGGGAAAACAGCTAAAACGCACTGTATGAAGAATGCTTGAGCTTACACTGTTTTCTTTAAGGAAATAACCTGTTTTCATCATTATCATAATGGTATGAATGATTAGGCATAGTTTTAGAACCTGATTCACTCAACTACGTTTTGACCCTTATTGTTACTTTTAAAGCTTTTGCAGAAGGAGAAAACAGCTCAAATGCACTGTATGAAGAATGCTTGAGCTTACACTGTTTCTTTTAAGCAAATGACCTCTTTTCATCATTATCATCATGGTATGAAGGATTAGGCATAGTTTTAGAACCTGATTCACCCAACTACGTTTTGACCCTTATTGTTACTTTCAAAGCTTTTAAAGACGGAGAAAACAGCTAAAACGGACTGTATGATGAAATGCTTGAGCTTACACTGTTTTCTTTAAGGAAATAACCTGTTTTCATCATTATCATCATGGTATGAATGATTAGGCATAGTTTTAGAACCTGATTCACTCAACTACGTTTTGACCCTTATTGTTACTTTTAAAGCTTTTGCAGAAGGGGAAAACAGCTAAAACGCACTGTATGAAGCGTGCTTGAGCTTACACTGTTTCCTTTAAGCAAATGACCTCTTTTCATCATTATCATCATGGTATGAAGGATTAGGCATAGTTTTAGAACCTGATTCACTCAACTACGTTTTGACCCTTATTGTTACTTTTAAAGCTTTTGCAGAAGGGGAAAACAGCTAAAACGCACTGTATGAAGAGTGCTTAAGCTTACACTGTTTCCTTTAAGGAAATGACCTCTTTTCATCATTATCATCATGGTATGAATGATTAGGCATAGTTTTAGAACCTGATTCACTCAACTACGTTTTGACCCTTATTGTTACTTTCAAAGCTTTTGCAGTAGGAGAAAACTTCTAAAACGGATTGTATGAAGAATGCTTGACCTTACACTGTTTCCTTTAAGCAAATGACCTCTTTTCATCATTATCATCATGGTATGAAGGATTAGGCATAGTTTTAGAACCTGATTCACTCAACTACGTTTTGACCCTTATTGTTACTTTTAAAGCTTTTGCAGAAGGGGAAAACAGCTAAAACGGATTGTATGAAGAATGCTTGACCTTACACTGTTTCCTTTAAGCAAATGACCTCTTTTCATCATTATCATCATGGTATGAATGATTAGGCATAGTTTTAGAACCTGATTCACTCAACTACGTTTTGACCCTTATTGTTACTTTCAAAGCTTTTAAAGACGGAGAAAACAGCTAAAACGGACTGTATGATGAAATGCTTGAGCTTACACTGTTTTCTTTAAGGAAATAACCTGTTTTCATCATTATCATCATGGTATGAATGATTAGGCATAGTTTTAGAACCTGATTCACTCAACTACGTTTTGACCCTTATTGTTACTTTTAAAGCTTTTGCAGAAGGAGAAAACAGCTCAAATGCACTGTATGAAGAATGCTTGAGCTTACACTGTTTCTTTTAAGCAAATGACCTCTTTTCATCATTATCATCATGGTATGAAGGATTAGGCATAGTTTTAGAACCTGATTCACCCAACTACGTTTTGACCCTTATTGTTACTTTCAAAGCTTTTAAAGACGGAGAAAACAGCTAAAACGGACTGTATGATGAAATGCTTGAGCTTACACTGTTTTCTTTAAGGAAATAACCTGTTTTCATCATTATCATCATGGTATGAATGATTAGGCATAGTTTTAGAACCTGATTCACTCAACTACGTTTTGACCCTTATTGTTACTTTTAAAGCTTTTGCAGAAGGGGAAAACAGCTAAAACGCACTGTATGAAGAGTGCTTGAGCTTACACTGTTTCCTTTAAGCAAATGACCTCTTTTCATCATTATCATCATGGTATGAAGGATTAGGCATAGTTTTAGAACCTGATTCACTCAACTACGTTTTGACCCTTATTGTTACTTTTAAAGCTTTTGCAGAAGGGGAAAACAGCTAAAACGCACTGTATGAAGAGTGCTTAAGCTTACACTGTTTCCTTTAAGGAAATGACCTCTTTTCATCATTATCATCATGGTATGAAGGATTAGGCATACTTTTAGAACCTGATTCACTCAACTATGTTTTGACCCTTATTGTTACTTTTAAAGCTTTTGCAGAAGGAGAAAACAGCTAAAATGCACTGTATGAAGAATGCTCGAGCTTACACTGTTTCTTTTAAGCAAATGACCTCTTTTCATCATTATCATCATGGTATGAAGGATTAGGCATAGTTTTAGAACCTGATTCACTCAACTACGTTTTGACCCTTATTGTTACTTTTAAAGCTTTTGCAGAAGGGGAAAACAGCTAAAACGCACTGTATGAAGAATGCTTGAGCTTACACTGTTTTTTAAGCAAATGACCTCTTTTCATCATTATCATCATGGTATGAAGGATTAGGCATAGTTTTAGAACCTGATTCACTCAACTACGTTTTGACCCTTATTGTTACCCTCAAAGCTTTTGCAGTAGGAGAAAACTTCTAAAACGGATTGTATGAAGAATGCTTGACCTTACACTGTTTCCTTTAAGCAAATTACCTCTTTTCATCATTATCATCATGGTATGAAGGATTAGGCATAGTTTTAGAACCTGATTCACTCAACTACGTTTTGACCCTTATTGTTACTTTTAAAGCTTTTGCAGAAGGGGAAAACAGCTAAAACGCACTGTATGAAGAGTGCTTGAGCTTACACTGTTTCCTTTAAGGAAATGACCTCTTTTCATCATTATCATCATGGTATGAAGGATTAGGCATAGTTTTAGAACCTGATTCACTCAACTATGTTTTGACCCTTATTGTTACTTTTAAAGCTTTTGCAGAAGGAGAAAACAGCTAAAATGCACTGTATGAAGAATGCTTGAGCTTACACTGTTTCTTTTAAGCAAATGACCTCTTTTCATCATTATCATCATGGTATGAAGGATTAGGCATAGTTTTAGAACCTGATTCACTCAACTACGTTTTGACCCTTATTGTTACTTTCAAAGCTTTTGCAGTAGGAGAAAACTTCTAAAACGGATTGTATGAAAAATGCTTGAGCTTACACTGTTTCCTTTAAGGAAATGACCTCTTTTCATCATTATCATCATGGTATGAAGGATTAGGCATAGTTTTAGAACCTGATTCACTCAACTACGTTTTGACCCTTATTGTTACTTTTAAAGCTTTTGCAGAAGGGGAAAACAGCTAAAACGCACTGTATGAAGAATGCTTGAGCTTACACTGTTTCTTTTAAGCAAATGACCTCTTTTCATCATTATCATCATGGTATGAAGGATTAGGCATAGTTTTAGAACCTGATTCACTCAACTACGTTTTGACCCTTATTGTTACTTTCAAAGCTTTTAAAGACGGAGAAAACAGCTAAAACGCACTGTATGAAGAATGCTTGAGCTTACACTGTTTCTTTTAAGCAAATTACCTCTTTTCATCATTATCATCATGGTATGAAGGATTAGGCATAGTTTTAGAACCTGATTCACTCAACTACGTTTTGACCCTTATTGTTACTTTCAAAGCTTTTAAAGACGGAGAAAACAGCTAAAACGGACTGTATGATGAAATGCTTGAGCTTACACTGTTTTCTTTAAGGAAATAACCTGTTTTCATCATTATCATCATGGTATGAATGATTAGGCATAGTTTTAGAACCTGATTCACTCAACTACGTTTTGACCCTTATTGTTACTTTTAAAGCTTTTGCAGAAGGAGAAAACAGCTCAAATGCACTGTATGAAGAATGCTTGAGCTTACACTGTTTCTTTTAAGCAAATGACCTCTTTTCATCATTATCATCATGGTATGAAGGATTAGGCATAGTTTTAGAACCTGATTCACTCAACTACGTTTTGACCCTTATTGTTACTTTCAAAGCTTTTAAAGACGGAGAAAACAGCTAAAACGGACTGTATGATGAAATGCTTGAGCTTACACCGTTTTCTTTAAGGAAATAACCTGTTTTCATCATTATCATCATGGTATGAATGATTAGGCATAGTTTTAGAACCTGATTCACTCAACTACGTTTTGACCCTTATTGTTACTTTCAAAGCTTTTGCAGAAGGGGAAAACAGCTAAAACGCACTGTATGAAAAATGCTTGAGCTTACACTGTTTCCTTTAAGGAAATGACCTCTTTTCATCATTATCATCATGGTATGAATGATTAGGCATAGTTTTAGAACCTGATTCACTCAACTACGTTTTGACCCTTATTGTTACTTTTAAAGCTTTTGCAGAAGGAGAAAACAGCTCAAATGCACTGTATGAAGAATGCTTGAGCTTACACTGTTTCTTTTAAGCAAATGACCTCTTTTCATCATTATCATCATGGTATGCAGGATTAGGCATAGTTTTAGAACCTGATTCACCCAACTACGTTTTGACCCTTATTGTTACTTTCAAAGCTTTTAAAGACGGAGAAAACAGCTAAAACGGACTGTATGATGAAATGCTTGAGCTTACACCGTTTTCTTTAAGGAAATAACCTGTTTTCATCATTATCATCATGGTATGAATGATTAGGCATAGTTTTAGAACCTGATTCACTCAACTACGTTTTGACCCTTATTGTTACTTTCAAAGCTTTTGCAGTAGGAGAAAACTTCTAAAACGGATTGTATGAAGAATGCTTGACCTTACACTGTTTCCTTTAAGCAAATTACCTCTTTTCATCATTATCATCATGGTATGAAGGATTAGGCATAGTTTTAGAACCTGATTCACTCAACTACGTTTTGACCCTTATTGTTACTTTTAAAGCTTTTGCAGAAGGGGAAAACAGCTAAAACGCACTGTATGAAGAATGCTTGAGCTTACACTGTTTTTTAAGCAAATGACCTCTTTTCATCATTATCATCATGGTATGAAGGATTAGGCATAGTTTTAGAACCTGATTCACTCAACTACGTTTTGACCCTTATTGTTACTTTCAAAGCTTTTAAAGACGGAGAAAACAGCTAAAACGGACTGTATGATGAAATGCTTGAGCTTACACTGTTTTCTTTAAGGAAATAACCTGTTTTCATCATTATCATCATGGTATGAATGATTAGGCATAGTTTTAGAACCTGATTCACTCAACTACGTTTTGACCCTTATTGTTACTTTTAAAGCTTTTGCAGAAGGAGAAAACAGCTCAAATGCACTGTATGAAGAATGCTTGAGCTTACACTGTTTCTTTTAAGCAAATGACCTCTTTTCATCATTATCATCATGGTATGCAGGATTAGGCATAGTTTTAGAACCTGATTCACCCAACTACGTTTTGACCCTTATTGTTACTTTCAAAGCTTTTAAAGACGGAGAAAACAGCTAAAACGGACTGTATGATGAAATGCTTGAGCTTACACCGTTTTCTTTAAGGAAATAACCTGTTTTCATCATTATCATCATGGTATGAATGATTAGGCATAGTTTTAGAACCTGATTCACTCAACTACGTTTTGACCCTTATTGTTACTTTCAAAGCTTTTGCAGTAGGAGAAAACTTCTAAAACGGATTGTATGAAGAATGCTTGACCTTACACTGTTTCCTTTAAGCAAATTACCTCTTTTCATCATTATCATCATGGTATGAAGGATTAGGCATAGTTTTAGAACCTGATTCACTCAACTACGTTTTGACCCTTATTGTTACTTTTAAAGCTTTTGCAGAAGGGGAAAACAGCTAAAACGCACTGTATGAAGAATGCTTGAGCTTACACTGTTTTTTAAGCAAATGACCTCTTTTCATCATTATCATCATGGTATGAAGGATTAGGCATAGTTTTAGAACCTGATTCACTCAACTACGTTTTGACCCTTATTGTTACTTTCAAAGCTTTTGCAGTAGGAGAAAACTTCTAAAACGGATTGTATGAAGAATGCTTGACCTTACACTGTTTCCTTTAAGCAAATTACCTCTTTTCATCATTATCATCATGGTATGAAGGATTAGGCATAGTTTTAGAACCTGATTCACTCAACTACGTTTTGACCCTTATTGTTACTTTTAAAGCTTTTGCAGAAGGGGAAAACAGCTAAAACGCACTGTATGAAGAGTGCTTGAGCTTACACTGTTTCCTTTAAGGAAATGACCTCTTTTCATCATTATCATCATGGTATGAAGGATTAGGCATAGTTTTAGAACCTGATTCACTCAACTATGTTTTGACCCTTATTGTTACTTTTAAAGCTTTTGCAGAAGGAGAAAACAGCTAAAATGCACTGTATGAAGAATGCTTGAGCTTACACTGTTTCTTTTAAGCAAATGACCTCTTTTCATCATTATCATCATGGTATGAAGGATTAGGCATAGTTTTAGAACCTGATTCACTCAACTACGTTTTGACCCTTATTGTTACTTTCAAAGCTTTTGCAGTAGGAGAAAACTTCTAAAACGGATTGTATGAAAAATGCTTGAGCTTACACTGTTTCCTTTAAGGAAATGACCTCTTTTCATCATTATCATTATGGTATGAAGGATTAGGCATAGTTTTAGAACCTGATTCACTCAACTACGTTTTGACCCTTATTGTTACTTTTAAAGCTTTTGCAGAAGGGGAAAACAGCTAAAACGCACTGTATGAAGAATGCTTGAGCTTACACTGTTTCTTTTAAGCAAATGACCTCTTTTCATCATTATCATCATGGTATGAAGGATTAGGCATAGTTTTAGAACCTGATTCACTCAACTACGTTTTGACCCTTATTGTTACTTTCAAAGCTTTTAAAGACGGAGAAAACAGCTAAAACGCACTGTATGAAGAATGCTTGAGCTTACACTGTTTCTTTTAAGCAAATTACCTCTTTTCATCATTATCATCATGGTATGAAGGATTAGGCATAGTTTTAGAACCTGATTCACTCAACTACGTTTTGACCCTTATTGTTACTTTCAAAGCTTTTAAAGACGGAGAAAACAGCTAAAACGGACTGTATGATGAAATGCTTGAGCTTACACTGTTTTCTTTAAGGAAATAACCTGTTTTCATCATTATCATCATGGTATGAATGATTAGGCATAGTTTTAGAACCTGATTCACTCAACTACGTTTTGACCCTTATTGTTACTTTTAAAGCTTTTGCAGAAGGAGAAAACAGCTCAAATGCACTGTATGAAGAATGCTTGAGCTTACACTGTTTCTTTTAAGCAAATGACCTCTTTTCATCATTATCATCATGGTATGAAGGATTAGGCATAGTTTTAGAACCTGATTCACTCAACTACGTTTTGACCCTTATTGTTACTTTTAAAGCTTTTGCAGAAGGGGAAAACAGCTAAAACGCACTGTATGAAGAATGCTTGAGCTTACACTGTTTTTTAAGCAAATGACCTCTTTTCATCATTATCATCATGGTATGAAGGATTAGGCATAGTTTTAGAACCTGATTCACTCAACTATGTTTTGACCCTTATTGTTACTTTTAAAGCTTTTGCAGAAGGAGAAAACAGCTAAAATGCACTGTATGAAGAATGCTTGAGCTTACACTGTTTCTTTTAAGCAAATGACCTCTTTTCATCATTATCATCATGGTATGAAGGATTAGGCATAGTTTTAGAACCTGATTCACTCAACTACGTTTTGACCCTTATTGTTACTTTTAAAGCTTTTGCAGAAGGAGAGAACAGCTAAAATGCACTGTATGAAGAATGCTTGAGCTTACACTGTTTCTTTTAAGCAAATGACCTCTTTTCATCATTATCATCATGGTATGAAGGATTTAGGCATAGTTTTAGAACCTGATTCACTCAACTACGTTTTGACCCTTATTGTTACTTTCAAAGCTTTTGCAGTAGGAGAAAACTTCTAAAACGGATTGTATGAAAAATGCTTGAGCTTACACTGTTTCCTTTAAGGAAATGACCTCTTTTCATCATTATCATTATGGTATGAAGGATTAGGCATAGTTTTAGAACCTGATTCACTCAACTACGTTTTGACCCTTATTGTTACTTTTAAAGCTTTTGCAGAAGGGGAAAACAGCTAAAACGCACTGTATGAAGAATGCTTGAGCTTACACTGTTTCTTTTAAGCAAATGACCTCTTTTCATCATTATCATCATGGTATGAAGGATTTAGGCATAGTTTTAGAACCTGATTCACTCAACTACGTTTTGACCCTTATTGTTACTTTCAAAGCTTTTGCAGTAGGAGAAAACTTCTAAAACGGATTGTATGAAAAATGCTTGAGCTTACACTGTTTCCTTTAAGGAAATGACCTCTTTTCATCATTATCATTATGGTATGAAGGATTAGGCATAGTTTTAGAACCTGATTCACTCAACTACGTTTTGACCCTTATTGTTACTTTTAAAGCTTTTGCAGAAGGGGAAAACAGCTAAAACGCACTGTATGAAGAATGCTTGAGCTTACACTGTTTCTTTTAAGCAAATGACCTCTTTTCATCATTATCATCATGGTATGAAGGATTAGGCATAGTTTTAGAACCTGATTCACTCAACTACGTTTTGACCCTTATTGTTACTTTCAAAGCTTTTAAAGACGGAGAAAACAGCTAAAACGCACTGTATGAAGAATGCTTGAGCTTACACTGTTTCTTTTAAGCAAATTACCTCTTTTCATCATTATCATCATGGTATGAAGGATTAGGCATAGTTTTAGAACCTGATTCACTCAACTACGTTTTGACCCTTATTGTTACTTTCAAAGCTTTTGAAGACGGAGAAAACAGCTAAAACGGACTGTATGATGAAATGCTTGAGCTTACACTGTTTTCTTTAAGGAAATAACCTGTTTTCATCATTATCATCATGGTATGAATGATTAGGCATAGTTTTAGAACCTGATTCACTCAACTACGTTTTGACCCTTATTGTTACTTTTAAAGCTTTTGCAGAAGGAGAAAACAGCTCAAATGCACTGTATGAAGAATGCTTGAGCTTACACTGTTTCTTTTAAGCAAATGACCTCTTTTCATCATTATCATCATGGTATGAAGGATTAGGCATAGTTTTAGAACCTGATTCACTCAACTACGTTTTGACCCTTATTGTTACTTTTAAAGCTTTTGCAG
Organism: Pungitius pungitius; assembly: GCF_949316345.1. Taxonomy (NCBI): domain Eukaryota; kingdom Metazoa; phylum Chordata; class Actinopteri; order Perciformes; family Gasterosteidae; genus Pungitius; species Pungitius pungitius. The sequence goes on along the minus strand of NC_084909.1, from coordinate 14,509,721 downwards.
AAGGGGAAAACAGCTAAAACGCACTGTATGAAGAATGCTTGAGCTTACACTGTTTTTTAAGCAAATGACCTCTTTTCATCATTATCATCATGGTATGAAGGATTAGGCATAGTTTTAGAACCTGATTCACTCAACTATGTTTTGACCCTTATTGTTACTTTTAAAGCTTTTGCAGAAGGAGAAAACAGCTAAAATGCACTGTATGAAGAATGCTTGAGCTTACACTGTTTCTTTTAAGCAAATGACCTCTTTTCATCATTATCATCATGGTATGAAGGATTAGGCATAGTTTTAGAACCTGATTCACTCAACTACGTTTTGACCCTTATTGTTACTTTTAAAGCTTTTGCAGAAGGGGAAAACAGCTAAAACGCACTGTATGAAGAATGCTTGAGCTTACACTGTTTTTTAAGCAAATGACCTCTTTTCATCATTATCATCATGGTATGAAGGATTAGGCATAGTTTTAGAACCTGATTCACTCAACTACGTTTTGACCCTTATTGTTACTTTCAAAGCTTTTAAAGACGGAGAAAACAGCTAAAACGGACTGTATGATGAAATGCTTGAGCTTACACTGTTTTCTTTAAGGAAATAACCTGTTTTCATCATTATCATCATGGTATGAATGATTAGGCATAGTTTTAGAACCTGATTCACTCAACTACGTTTTGACCCTTATTGTTACTTTTAAAGCTTTTGCAGAAGGAGAAAACAGCTCAAATGCACTGTATGAAGAATGCTTGAGCTTACACTGTTTCTTTTAAGCAAATGACCTCTTTTCATCATTATCATCATGGTATGAAGGATTAGGCATAGTTTTAGAACCTGATTCACCCAACTACGTTTTGACCCTTATTGTTACTTTCAAAGCTTTTAAAGACGGAGAAAACAGCTAAAACGGACTGTATGATGAAATGCTTGAGCTTACACCGTTTTCTTTAAGGAAATAACCTGTTTTCATCATTATCATCATGGTATGAATGATTAGGCATAGTTTTAGAACCTGATTCACTCAACTACGTTTTGACCCTTATTGTTACTTTCAAAGCTTTTGCAGTAGGAGAAAACTTCTAAAACGGATTGTATGAAGAATGCTTGACCTTACACTGTTTCCTTTAAGCAAATTACCTCTTTTCATCATTATCATCATGGTATGAAGGATTAGGCATAGTTTTAGAACCTGATTCACTCAACTACGTTTTGACCCTTATTGTTACTTTTAAAGCTTTTGCAGAAGGGGAAAACAGCTAAAACGCACTGTATGAAGAGTGCTTGAGCTTACACTGTTTCCTTTAAGGAAATGACCTCTTTTCATCATTATCATCATGGTATGAAGGATTAGGCATAGTTTTAGAACCTGATTCACTCAACTATGTTTTGACCCTTATTGTTACTTTTAAAGCTTTTGCAGAAGGAGAAAACAGCTAAAATGCACTGTATGAAGAATGCTTGAGCTTACACTGTTTCTTTTAAGCAAATGACCTCTTTTCATCATTATCATCATGGTATGAAGGATTAGGCATAGTTTTAGAACCTGATTCACTCAACTACGTTTTGACCCTTATTGTTACTTTCAAAGCTTTTGCAGTAGGAGAAAACTTCTAAAACGGATTGTATGAAAAATGCTTGAGCTTACACTGTTTCCTTTAAGGAAATGACCTCTTTTCATCATTATCATTATGGTATGAAGGATTAGGCATAGTTTTAGAACCTGATTCACTCAACTACGTTTTGACCCTTATTGTTACTTTTAAAGCTTTTGCAGAAGGGGAAAACAGCTAAAACGCACTGTATGAAGAATGCTTGAGCTTACACTGTTTCTTTTAAGCAAATGACCTCTTTTCATCATTATCATCATGGTATGAAGGATTAGGCATAGTTTTAGAACCTGATTCACTCAACTACGTTTTGACCCTTATTGTTACTTTCAAAGCTTTTAAAGACGGAGAAAACAGCTAAAACGGACTGTATGATGAAATGCTTGAGCTTACACTGTTTTCTTTAAGGAAATAACCTGTTTTCATCATTATCATCATGGTATGAATGATTAGGCATAGTTTTAGAACCTGATTCACTCAACTACGTTTTGACCCTTATTGTTACTTTTAAAGCTTTTGCAGAAGGAGAAAACAGCTCAAATGCACTGTATGAAGAATGCTTGAGCTTACACTGTTTCTTTTAAGCAAATGACCTCTTTTCATCATTATCATCATGGTATGAAGGATTAGGCATAGTTTTAGAACCTGATTCACTCAACTACGTTTTGACCCTTATTGTTACTTTTAAAGCTTTTGCAGAAGGGGAAAACAGCTAAAACGCACTGTATGAAGAATGCTTGAGCTTACACTGTTTTTTAAGCAAATGACCTCTTTTCATCATTATCATCATGGTATGAAGGATTAGGCATAGTTTTAGAACCTGATTCACTCAACTATGTTTTGACCCTTATTGTTACTTTTAAAGCTTTTGCAGAAGGAGAAAACAGCTAAAATGCACTGTATGAAGAATGCTTGAGCTTACACTGTTTCTTTTAAGCAAATGACCTCTTTTCATCATTATCATCATGGTATGAAGGATTAGGCATAGTTTTAGAACCTGATTCACTCAACTACGTTTTGACCCTTATTGTTACTTTCAAAGCTTTTAAAGACGGAGAAAACAGCTAAAACGGACTGTATGATGAAATGCTTGAGCTTACACTGTTTTCTTTAAGGAAATAACCTGTTTTCATCATTATCATCATGGTATGAATGATTAGGCATAGTTTTAGAACCTGATTCACTCAACTACGTTTTGACCCTTATTGTTACTTTTAAAGCTTTTGCAGAAGGAGAAAACAGCTCAAATGCACTGTATGAAGAATGCTTGAGCTTACACTGTTTCTTTTAAGCAAATGACCTCTTTTCATCATTATCATCATGGTATGAAGGATTAGGCATAGTTTTAGAACCTGATTCACCCAACTACGTTTTGACCCTTATTGTTACTTTCAAAGCTTTTAAAGACGGAGAAAACAGCTAAAACGGACTGTATGATGAAATGCTTGAGCTTACACCGTTTTCTTTAAGGAAATAACCTGTTTTCATCATTATCATCATGGTATGAATGATTAGGCATAGTTTTAGAACCTGATTCACTCAACTACGTTTTGACCCTTATTGTTACTTTCAAAGCTTTTGCAGTAGGAGAAAACTTCTAAAACGGATTGTATGAAGAATGCTTGACCTTACACTGTTTCCTTTAAGCAAATGACCTCTTTTCATCATTATCATCATGGTATGAAGGATTAGGCATAGTTTTAGAACCTGATTCACTCAACTACGTTTTGACCCTTATTGTTACTTTCAAAGCTTTTAAAGACGGAGAAAACAGCTAAAACGGACTGTATGATGAAATGCTTGAGCTTACACTGTTTTCTTTAAGGAAATAACCTGTTTTCATCATTATCATCATGGTATGAATGATTAGGCATAGTTTTAGAACCTGATTCACTCAACTACGTTTTGACCCTTATTGTTACTTTTAAAGCTTTTGCAGAAGGGGAAAACAGCTAAAACGCACTGTATGAAGAGTGCTTGAGCTTACACTGTTTCCTTTAAGCAAATGACCTCTTTTCATCATTATCATCATGGTATGAAGGATTAGGCATAGTTTTAGAACCTGATTCACTCAACTACGTTTTGACCCTTATTGTTACTTTTAAAGCTTTTGCAGAAGGGGAAAACAGCTAAAACGCACTGTATGAAGAGTGCTTGAGCTTACACTGTTTCCTTTAAGGAAATGACCTCTTTTCATCATTATCATCATGGTATGAAGGATTAGGCATAGTTTTAGAACCTGATTCACTCAACTACGTTTTGACCCTTATTGTTACTTTCAAAGCTTTTAAAGACGGAGAAAACAGCTAAAACGGACTGTATGATGAAATGCTTGAGCTTACACCGTTTTCTTTAAGGAAATAACCTGTTTTCATCATTATCATCATGGTATGAATGATTAGGCATAGTTTTAGAACCTGATTCACTCAACTACGTTTTGACCCTTATTGTTACTTTCAAAGCTTTTGCAGTAGGAGAAAACTTCTAAAACGGATTGTATGAAAAATGCTTGAGCTTACACTGTTTCCTTTAAGGAAATGACCTCTTTTCATCATTATCATCATGGTATGAAGGATTAGGCATAGTTTTAGAACCTGATTCACTCAACTACGTTTTGACCCTTATTGTTACTTTTAAAGCTTTTGCAGAAGGGGAAAACAGCTAAAACGCACTGTATGAAGAGTGCTTGAGCTTACACTGTTTCCTTTAAGGAAATGACCTCTTTTCATCATTATCATCATGGTATGAAGGATTAGGCATAGTTTTAGAACCTGATTCACTCAACTATGTTTTGACCCTTATTGTTACTTTTAAAGCTTTTGCAGAAGGAGAAAACAGCTAAAATGCACTGTATGAAGAATGCTTGAGCTTACACTGTTTCTTTTAAGCAAATGACCTCTTTTCATCATTATCATCATGGTATGAAGGATTAGGCATAGTTTTAGAACCTGATTCACTCAACTACGTTTTGACCCTTATTGTTACTTTCAAAGCTTTTAAAGACGGAGAAAACAGCTAAAACGGACTGTATGATGAAATGCTTGAGCTTACACCGTTTTCTTTAAGGAAATAACCTGTTTTCATCATTATCATCATGGTATGAAGGATTAGGCATAGTTTTAGAACCTGATTCACTCAACTACGTTTTGACCCTTATTGTTACTTTCAAAGCTTTTGCAGTAGGAGAAAACTTCTAAAACGGATTGTATGAAGAATGCTTGACCTTACACTGTTTCCTTTAAGCAAATGACCTCTTTTCATCATTATCATCATGGTATGAAGGATTAGGCATAGTTTTAGAACCTGATTCACTCAACTACGTTTTGACCCTTATTGTTACTTTTAAAGCTTTTGCAGAAGGGAAAACAGCTAAAACGCACTGTATGAAGAGTGCTTGAGCTTACACTGTTTCTTTTAAGCAAATGACCTCTTTTCATCATTATCATCATGGTATGAAGGATTAGGCATAGTTTTAGAACCTGATTCACTCAACTACGTTTTGACCCTTATTGTTACTTTTAAAGCTTTTGCAGAAGGGAAAACAGCTAAAACGCACTGTATGAAGAGTGCTTGAGCTTACACTGTTTCCTTTAAGGAAATGACCTCTTTTCATCATTATCATCATGGTATGAAGGATTAGGCATAGTTTTAGAACCTGATTCACTCAACTATGTTTTGACCCTTATTGTTACTTTTAAAGCTTTTGCAGAAGGAGAAAACAGCTAAAATGCACTGTATGAAGAATGCTTGAGCTTACACTGTTTCTTTTAAGGAAATGACCTCTTTTCATCATTATCATCATGGTATGAATGATTAGGCATAGTTTTAGAACCTGATTCACTCAACTACGTTTTGACCCTTATTGTTACTTTCAAAGCTTTTGCAGTAGGAGAAAACTTCTAAAACGGATTGTATGAAGAATGCTTGACCTTACACTGTTTCCTTTAAGCAAATGACCTCTTTTCATCATTATCATCATGGTATGAATGATTAGGCATAGTTTTAGAACCTGATTCACTCAACTACGTTTTGACCCTTATTGTTACTTTCAAAGCTTTTGCAGTAGGAGAAAACTTCTAAAACGGATTGTATGAAGAATGCTTGACCTTACACTGTTTCCTTTAAGCAAATGACCTCTTTTCATCATTATCATCATGGTATGAATGATTAGGCATAGTTTTAGAACCTGATTCACTCAACTACGTTTTGACCCTTATTGTTACTTTTAAAGCTTTTGCAGAAGGGGAAAACAGCTAAAACGCACTGTATGAAGAGTGCTTGAGCTTACACTGTTTCCTTTAAGCAAATGACCTCTTTTCATCATTATCATCATGGTATGAAGGATTAGGCATAGTTTTAGAACCTGATTCACTCAACTACGTTTTGACCCTTATTGTTACTTTTAAAGCTTTTGCAGAAGGGGAAAACAGCTAAAACGCACTGTATGAAGAGTGCTTGAGCTTACACTGTTTCCTTTAAGGAAATGACCTCTTTTCATCATTATCATCATGGTATGAAGGATTAGGCATAGTTTTAGAACCTGATTCACTCAACTATGTTTTGACCCTTATTGTTACTTTTAAAGCTTTTGCAGAAGGGGAAAACAGCTAAAACGCACTGTATGAAGAGTGCTTGAGCTTACACTGTTTCCTTTAAGCAAATGACCTCTTTTCATCATTATCATCATGGTATGAAGGATTAGGTATAGTTTTAGAACCTGATTCACTCAACTACGTTTTGACCCTTATTGTTACTTTTAAAGCTTTTGCAGAAGGGGAAAACAGCTAAAACGCACTGTATGAAGAGTGCTTGAGCTTACACTGTTTCCTTTAAGGAAATGACCTCTTTTCATCATTATCATCATGGTATGAAGGATTAGGCATAGTTTTAGAACCTGATTCACTCAACTACGTTTTGACCCTTATTGTTACTTTCAAAGCTTTTAAAGACGGAGAAAACAGCTAAAACGGACTGTATGATGAAATGCTTGAGCTTACACCGTTTTCTTTAAGGAAATAACCTGTTTTCATCATTATCATCATGGTATGAATGATTAGGCATAGTTTTAGAACCTGATTCACTCAACTACGTTTTGACCCTTATTGTTACTTTCAAAGCTTTTGCAGTAGGAGAAAACTTCTAAAACGGATTGTATGAAAAATGCTTGAGCTTACACTGTTTCCTTTAAGGAAATGACCTCTTTTAATCATTATCATCATGGTATGAAGGATTAGGCATAGTTTTAGAACCTGATTCACTCAACTATGTTTTGACCCTTATTGTTACTTTTAAAGCTTTTGCAGAAGGAGAAAACAGCTAAAATGCACTGTATGAAGAATGCTTGAGCTTACACTGTTTCTTTTAAGCAAATGACCTCTTTTCATCATTATCATCATGGTATGAAGGATTAGGCATAGTTTTAGAACCTGATTCACTCAACTACGTTTTGACCCTTATTGTTACTTTCAAAGCTTTTAAAGACGGAGAAAACAGCTAAAACGGACTGTATGATGAAATGCTTGAGCTTACACCGTTTTCTTTAAGGAAATAACCTGTTTTCATCATTATCATCATGGTATGAATGATTAGGCATAGTTTTAGAACCTGATTCACTCAACTACGTTTTGACCCTTATTGTTACTTTCAAAGCTTTTGCAGTAGGAGAAAACTTCTAAAACGGATTGTATGAAAAATGCTTGAGCTTACACTGTTTCCTTTAAGGAAATGACCTCTTTTCATCATTATCATCATGGTATGAAGGATTAGGCATAGTTTTAGAACCTGATTCACTCAACTATGTTTTGACCCTTATTGTTACTTTCAAAGCTTTTGCAGTAGGAGAAAACTTCTAAAACGGATTGTATGAAGAATGCTTGACCTTACACTGTTTCCTTTAAGCAAATGACCTCTTTTCATCATTATCATCATGGTATGAAGGATTAGGCATAGTTTTAGAACCTGATTCACTCAACTACGTTTTGACCCTTATTGTTACTTTTAAAGCTTTTGCAGAAGGGGAAAACAGCTAAAACGCACTGTATGAAGAGTGCTTGAGCTTACACTGTTTCCTTTAAGGAAATTACCTCTTTTCATCATTATCATCATGGTATGAAGGATTAGGCATAGTTTTAGAACCTGATTCACTCAACTATGTTTTGACCCTTATTGTTACTTTTAAAGCTTTTGCAGAAGGAGAAAAGAGCTAAAATGCACTGTATGAAGAATGCTTGAGCTTACACTGTTTCTTTTAAGCAAATGACCTCTTTTCATCATTATCATCATGGTATGAAGGATTAGGCATAGTTTTAGAACCTGATTCACTCAACTACGTTTTGACCCTTATTGTTACTTTCAAAGCTTTTAAAGACGGAGAAAACAGCTAAAACGGACTGTATGATGAAATGCTTGAGCTTACACCGTTTTCTTTAAGGAAATAACCTGTTTTCATCATTATCATCATGGTATGAAGGATTAGGCATAGTTTTAGAACCTGATTCACTCAACTACGTTTTGACCCTTATTGTTACTTTCAAAGCTTTTGCAGTAGGAGAAAACTTCTAAAACGGATTGTATGAAGAATGCTTGACCTTACACTGTTTCCTTTAAGCAAATGACCTCTTTTCATCATTATCATCATGGTATGAAGGATTAGGCATAGTTTTAGAACCTGATTCACTCAACTACGTTTTGACCCTTATTGTTACTTTTAAAGCTTTTGCAGAAGGGGAAAACAGCTAAAACGCACTGTATGAAGAGTGCTTGAGCTTACACTGTTTCCTTTAAGGAAATGACCTCTTTTCATCATTATCATCATGGTATGAAGGATTAGGCATAGTTTTAGAACCTGATTCACTCAACTATGTTTTGACCCTTATTGTTACTTTTAAAGCTTTTGCAGAAGGAGAAAACAGCTAAAATGCACTGTATGAAGAATGCTTGAGCTTACACTGTTTCTTTTAAGCAAATGACCTCTTTTCATCATTATCATCATGGTATGAAGGATTAGGCATAGTTTTAGAACCTGATTCACTCAACTACGTTTTGACCCTTATTGTTACTTTTAAAGCTTTTGCAGAAGGGAAAACAGCTAAAACGCACTGTATGAAGAGTGCTTGAGCTTACACTGTTTCTTTTAAGCAAATGACCTCTTTTCATCATTATCATCATGGTATGAAGGATTAGTCATAGTTTTAGAACCTGATTCACTCAACTACGTTTTGACCCTTATTGTTACTTTCAAAGCTTTTGCAGTAGGAGAAAACTTCTAAAACGGATTGTATGAAAAATGCTTGAGCTTACACTGTTTCCTTTAAGGAAATGACCTCTTTTCATCATTATCATCATGGTATGAAGGATTAGGCATAGTTTTAGAACCTGATTCACTCAACTACGTTTTGACCCTTATTGTTACTTTCAAAGCTTTTGCAGTAGGAGAAAACTTCTAAAACGGATTGTATGAAGAATGCTTGACCTTACACTGTTTCCTTTAAGCAAATGACCTCTTTTCATCATTATCATCATGGTATGAAGGATTAGGCATAGTTTTAGAACCTGATTCACTCAACTACGTTTTGACCCTTATTGTTACTTTTAAAGCTTTTGCAGAAGGGGAAAACAGCTAAAACGCACTGTATGAAGAGTGCTTGAGCTTACACTGTTTCCTTTAAGCAAATGACCTCTTTTCATCATTATCATCATGGTATGAAGGATTAGGCATAGTTTTAGAACCTGATTCACTCAACTATGTTTTGACCCTTATTGTTACTTTTAAAGCTTTTGCAGAAGGAGAAAACAGCTAAAATGCACTGTATGAAGAATGCTTGAGCTTACACTGTTTCTTTTAAGCAAATGACCTCTTTTCATCATTATCATCATGGTATGAAGGATTAGGCATAGTTTTAGAACCTGATTCACTCAACTACGTTTTGACCCTTATTGTTACTTTCAAAGCTTTTGCAGTAGGAGAAAACTTCTAAAACGGATTGTATGAAAAATGCTTGAGCTTACACTGTTTCCTTTAAGGAAATGACCTCTTTTCATCATTATCATTATGGTATGAAGGATTAGGCATAGTTTTAGAACCTGATTCACTCAACTACGTTTTGACCCTTATTGTTACTTTTAAAGCTTTTGCAGAAGGGGAAAACAGCTAAAACGCACTGTATGAAGAATGCTTGAGCTTACACTGTTTCTTTTAAGCAAATGACCTCTTTTCATCATTATCATCATGGTATGAATGATTAGGCATAGTTTTAGAACCTGATTCACTCAACTACGTTTTGACCCTTATTGTTACTTTCAAAGCTTTTGCAGTAGGAGAAAACTTCTAAAACGGATTGTATGAAGAATGCTTGACCTTACACTGTTTCCTTTAAGCAAATGACCTCTTTTCATCATTATCATCATGGTATGAAGGATTAGGCATAGTTTTAGAACCTGATTCACTCAACTACGTTTTGACCCTTATTGTTACTTTCAAAGCTTTTAAAGACGGAGAAAACAGCTAAAACGGACTGTATGATGAAATGCTTGAGCTTACACTGTTTTCTTTAAGGAAATAACCTGTTTTCATCATTATCATCATGGTATGAATGATTAGGCATAGTTTTAGAACCTGATTCACTCAACTACGTTTTGACCCTTATTGTTACTTTCAAAGCTTTTGCAGTAGGAGAAAACTTCTAAAACGGATTGTATGAAAAATGCTTGAGCTTACACTGTTTCCTTTAAGCAAATGACCTCTTTTCATCATTATCATCATGGTATGAAGGATTAGGCATAGTTTTAGAACCTGATTCACTCAACTACGTTTTGACCCTTATTGTTACTTTCAAAGCTTTTGCAGTAGGAGAAAACTTCTAAAACGGATTGTATGAAGAATGCTTGACCTTACACTGTTTCCTTTAAGCAAATGACCTCTTTTCATCATTATCATCATGGTATGAAGGATTAGGCATAGTTTTAGAACCTGATTCACTCAACTACGTTTTGACCCTTATTGTTACTTTTAAAGCTTTTGCAGAAGGGGAAAACAGCTAAAACGCACTGTATGAAGAGTGCTTGAGCTTACACTGTTTCCTTTAAGCAAATGACCTCTTTTCATCATTATCATCATGGTATGAAGGATTAGGCATAGTTTTAGAACCTGATTCACTCAACTATGTTTTGACCCTTATTGTTACTTTTAAAGCTTTTGCAGAAGGAGAAAACAGCTAAAATGCACTGTATGAAGAATGCTTGAGCTTACACTGTTTCTTTTAAGCAAATGACCTCTTTTCATCATTATCATCATGGTATGAAGGATTAGGCATAGTTTTAGAACCTGATTCACTCAACTACGTTTTGACCCTTATTGTTACTTTCAAAGCTTTTGCAGTAGGAGAAAACTTCTAAAACGGATTGTATGAAAAATGCTTGAGCTTACACTGTTTCCTTTAAGGAAATGACCTCTTTTCATCATTATCATTATGGTATGAAGGATTAGGCATAGTTTTAGAACCTGATTCACTCAACTACGTTTTGACCCTTATTGTTACTTTTAAAGCTTTTGCAGAAGGGGAAAACAGCTAAAACGCACTGTATGAAGAATGCTTGAGCTTACACTGTTTCTTTTAAGCAAATGACCTCTTTTCATCATTATCATCATGGTATGAATGATTAGGCATAGTTTTAGAACCTGATTCACTCAACTACGTTTTGACCCTTATTGTTACTTTCAAAGCTTTTGCAGTAGGAGAAAACTTCTAAAACGGATTGTATGAAGAATGCTTGACCTTACACTGTTTCCTTTAAGCAAATGACCTCTTTTCATCATTATCATCATGGTATGAAGGATTAGGCATAGTTTTAGAACCTGATTCACTCAACTACGTTTTGACCCTTATTGTTACTTTCAAAGCTTTTAAAGACGGAGAAAACAGCTAAAACGGACTGTATGATGAAATGCTTGAGCTTACACTGTTTTCTTTAAGGAAATAACCTGTTTTCATCATTATCATCATGGTATGAATGATTAGGCATAGTTTTAGAACCTGATTCACTCAACTACGTTTTGACCCTTATTGTTACTTTCAAAGCTTTTGCAGTAGGAGAAAACTTCTAAAACGGATTGTATGAAAAATGCTTGAGCTTACACTGTTTCCTTTAAGCAAATGACCTCTTTTCATCATTATCATCATGGTATGAAGGATTAGGCATAGTTTTAGAACCTGATTCACTCAACTACGTTTTGACCCTTATTGTTACTTTTAAAGCTTTTGCAGAAGGGGAAAACAGCTAAAACGCACTGTATGAAGAGTGCTTGAGCTTACACTGTTTCCTTATAAGGAAATGACCTCTTTTCATCATTATCATCATGGTATGAAGGATTAGGCATAGTTTTAGAACCTGATTCACTCAACTATGTTTTTTCACCCTTATTGTTACTTTTAAAGCTTTTGCAGAAGGAGAAAACAGCTAAAATGCACTGTATGAAGAATGCTTGAGCTTACACTGTTTCTTTTAAGCAAATGACCTCTTTTCATCATTATCATCATGGTATGAAGGATTAGGCATAGTTTTAGAACCTGATTCACTCAACTACGTTTTGACCCTTATTGTTACTTTCAAAGCTTTTAAAGACGGAGAAAACAGCTAAAACGGACTGTATGATGAAATGCTTGAGCTTACACCGTTTTCTTTAAGGAAATGACCTCTTTTCATCATTATCATCATGGTATGAAGGATTAGGCATAGTTTTAGAACCTGATTCACTCAACTATGTTTTGACCCTTATTGTTACTTTTAAAGCTTTTGCAGAAGGAGAAAACAGCTAAAATGCACTGTATGAAGAATGCTTGAGCTTACACTGTTTCTTTTAAGCAAATGACCTCTTTTCATCATTATCATCATGGTATGAAGGATTAGGCATAGTTTTAGAACCTGATTCACTCAACTACGTTTTGACCCTTATTGTTACTTTTAAAGCTTTTGCAGAAGGGGAAAACAGCTAAAACGCACTGTATGAAGAGTGCTTGAGCTTACACTGTTTCCTTTAAGGAAATGACCTCTTTTCATCATTATCATCATGGTATGAAGGATTAGGCATAGTTTTAGAACCTGATTCACTCAACTATGTTTTGACCCTTATTGTTACTTTTAAAGCTTTTGCAGAAGGAGAAAACAGCTAAAATGCACTGTATGAAGAATGCTTGAGCTTACACTGTTTCTTTTAAGCAAATGACCTCTTTTCATCATTATCATCATGGTATGAAGGATTAGGCATAGTTTTAGAACCTGATTCACTCAACTACGTTTTGACCCTTATTGTTACTTTCAAAGCTTTTGCAGAAGGGGAAAACAGCTAAAACGCACTGTATGAAGAGTGCTTGAGCTTACACTGTTTCCTTTAAGCAAATGACCTCTTTTCATCATTATCATCATGGTATGAAGGATTAGGCATAGTTTTAGAACCTGATTCACTCAACTACGTTTTGACCCTTATTGTTACTTTCAAAGCTTTTGCAGTAGGAGAAAACTTCTAAAACGGATTGTATGAAGAATGCTTGACCTTACACTGTTTCCTTTAAGCAAATGACCTCTTTTCATCATTATCATCATGGTATGAAGGATTAGGCATAGTTTTAGAACCTGATTCACTCAACTACGTTTTGACCCTTATTGTTACTTTTAAAGCTTTTGCAGAAGGGGAAAACAGCTAAAACGCACTGTATGAAGAGTGCTTGAGCTTACACTGTTTCCTTTAAGCAAATGACCTCTTTTCATCATTATCATCATGGTATGAAGGATTAGGCATAGTTTTAGAACCTGATTCACTCAACTATGTTTTGACCCTTATTGTTACTTTTAAAGCTTTTGCAGAAGGAGAAAACAGCTAAAATGCACTGTATGAAGAATGCTTGAGCTTACACTGTTTCTTTTAAGCAAATGACCTCTTTTCATCATTATCATCATGGTATGAAGGATTAGGCATAGTTTTAGAACCTGATTCACTCAACTACGTTTTGACCCTTATTGTTACTTTCAAAGCTTTTGCAGTAGGAGAAAACTTCTAAAACGGATTGTATGAAAAATGCTTGAGCTTACACTGTTTCCTTTAAGGAAATGACCTCTTTTCATCATTATCATTATGGTATGAAGGATTAGGCATAGTTTTAGAACCTGATTCACTCAACTACGTTTTGACCCTTATTGTTACTTTTAAAGCTTTTGCAGAAGGGGAAAACAGCTAAAACGCACTGTATGAAGAATGCTTGAGCTTACACTGTTTCTTTTAAGCAAATGACCTCTTTTCATCATTATCATCATGGTATGAATGATTAGGCATAGTTTTAGAACCTGATTCACTCAACTACGTTTTGACCCTTATTGTTACTTTCAAAGCTTTTGCAGTAGGAGAAAACTTCTAAAACGGATTGTATGAAGAATGCTTGACCTTACACTGTTTCCTTTAAGCAAATGACCTCTTTTCATCATTATCATCATGGTATGAATGATTAGGCATAGTTTTAGAACCTGATTCACTCAACTACGTTTTGACCCTTATTGTTACTTTCAAAGCTTTTAAAGACGGAGAAAACAGCTAAAACGGACTGTATGATGAAATGCTTGAGCTTACACTGTTTTCTTTAAGGAAATAACCTGTTTTCATCATTATCATCATGGTATGAATGATTAGGCATAGTTTTAGAACCTGATTCACTCAACTACGTTTTGACCCTTATTGTTACTTTCAAAGCTTTTGCAGTAGGAGAAAACTTCTAAAACGGATTGTATGAAAAATGCTTGAGCTTACACTGTTTCCTTTAAGCAAATGACCTCTTTTCATCATTATCATCATGGTATGAAGGATTAGGCATAGTTTTAGAACCTGATTCACTCAACTACGTTTTGACCCTTATTGTTACTTTTAAAGCTTTTGCAGAAGGGGAAAACAGCTAAAACGCACTGTATGAAGAGTGCTTGAGCTTACACTGTTTCCTTTAAGGAAATGACCTCTTTTCATCATTATCATCATGGTATGAAGGATTAGGCATAGTTTTAGAACCTGATTCACTCAACTATGTTTTGACCCTTATTGTTACTTTTAAAGCTTTTGCAGAAGGAGAAAACAGCTAAAATGCACTGTATGAAGAATGCTTGAGCTTACACTGTTTCTTTTAAGCAAATGACCTCTTTTCATCATTATCATCATGGTATGAAGGATTAGGCATAGTTTTAGAACCTGATTCACTCAACTACGTTTTGACCCTTATTGTTACTTTCAAAGCTTTTAAAGACGGAGAAAACAGCTAAAACGGACTGTATGATGAAATGCTTGAGCTTACACCGTTTTCTTTAAGGAAATGACCTCTTTTCATCATTATCATCATGGTATGAAGGATTAGGCATAGTTTTAGAACCTGATTCACTCAACTATGTTTTGACCCTTATTGTTACTTTTAAAGCTTTTGCAGAAGGAGAAAACAGCTAAAATGCACTGTATGAAGAATGCTTGAGCTTACACTGTTTCTTTTAAGCAAATGACCTCTTTTCATCATTATCATCATGGTATGAAGGATTAGGCATAGTTTTAGAACCTGATTCACTCAACTACGTTTTGACCCTTATTGTTACTTTTAAAGCTTTTGCAGAAGGGGAAAACAGCTAAAACGCACTGTATGAAGAGTGCTTGAGCTTACACTGTTTCCTTTAAGGAAATGACCTCTTTTCATCATTATCATCATGGTATGAAGGATTAGGCATAGTTTTAGAACCTGATTCACTCAACTATGTTTTGACCCTTATTGTTACTTTTAAAGCTTTTGCAGAAGGAGAAAACAGCTAAAATGCACTGTATGAAGAATGCTTGAGCTTACACTGTTTCTTTTAAGCAAATGACCTCTTTTCATCATTATCATCATGGTATGAAGGATTAGGCATAGTTTTAGAACCTGATTCACTCAACTACGTTTTGACCCTTATTGTTACTTTCAAAGCTTTTGCAGAAGGGGAAAACAGCTAAAACGCACTGTATGAAGAGTGCTTGAGCTTACACTGTTTCCTTTAAGCAAATGACCTCTTTTCATCATTATCATCATGGTATGAAGGATTAGGCATAGTTTTAGAACCTGATTCACTCAACTACGTTTTGACCCTTATTGTTACTTTCAAAGCTTTTGCAGTAGGAGAAAACTTCTAAAACGGATTGTATGAAGAATGCTTGACCTTACACTGTTTCCTTTAAGCAAATGACCTCTTTTCATCATTATCATCATGGTATGAAGGATTAGGCATAGTTTTAGAACCTGATTCACTCAACTACGTTTTGACCCTTATTGTTACTTTTAAAGCTTTTGCAGAAGGGGAAAACAGCTAAAACGCACTGTATGAAGAGTGCTTGAGCTTACACTGTTTCCTTTAAGCAAATGACCTCTTTTCATCATTATCATCATGGTATGAAGGATTAGGCATAGTTTTAGAACCTGATTCACTCAACTACGTTTTGACCCTTATTGTTACTTTCAAAGCTTTTAAAGACGGAGAAAACAGCTAAAACGGACTGTATGATGAAATGCTTGAGCTTACACTGTTTTCTTTAAGGAAATAACCTGTTTTCATCATTATCATCATGGTATGAATGATTAGGCATAGTTTTAGAACCTGATTCACTCAACTACGTTTTGACCCTTATTGTTACTTTCAAAGCTTTTGCAGTAGGAGAAAACTTCTAAAACGGATTGTATGAAAAATGCTTGAGCTTACACTGTTTCCTTTAAGCAAATGACCTCTTTTCATCATTATCATCATGGTATGAAGGATTAGGCATAGTTTTAGAACCTGATTCACTCAACTACGTTTTGACCCTTATTGTTACTTTTAAAGCTTTTGCAGAAGGGGAAAACAGCTAAAACGCACTGTATGAAGAGTGCTTGAGCTTACACTGTTTCCTTTAAGGAAATGACCTCTTTTCATCATTATCATCATGGTATGAAGGATTAGGCATAGTTTTAGAACCTGATTCACTCAACTATGTTTTGACCCTTATTGTTACTTTTAAAGCTTTTGCAGAAGGAGAAAACAGCTAAAATGCACTGTATGAAGAATGCGTGAGCTTACACTGTTTCTTTTAAGCAAATGACCTCTTTTCATCATTATCATCATGGTATGAAGGATTAGGCATAGTTTTAGAACCTGATTCACTCAACTACGTTTTGACCCTTATTGTTACTTTCAAAGCTTTTAAAGACGGAGAAAACAGCTAAAACGGACTGTATGATGAAATGCTTGAGCTTACACCGTTTTCTTTAAGGAAATGACCTCTTTTCATCATTATCATCATGGTATGAAGGATTAGGCATAGTTTTAGAACCTGATTCACTCAACTATGTTTTGACCCTTATTGTTACTTTTAAAGCTTTTGCAGAAGGAGAAAACAGCTAAAATGCACTGTATGAAGAATGCTTGAGCTTACACTGTTTCTTTTAAGCAAATGACCTCTTTTCATCATTATCATCATGGTATGAAGGATTAGGCATAGTTTTAGAACCTGATTCACTCAACTACGTTTTGACCCTTATTGTTACTTTTAAAGCTTTTGCAGAAGGGGAAAACAGCTAAAACGCACTGTATGAAGAGTGCTTGAGCTTACACTGTTTCCTTTAAGGAAATGACCTCTTTTCATCATTATCATCATGGTATGAAGGATTAGGCATAGTTTTAGAACCTGATTCACTCAACTATGTTTTGACCCTTATTGTTACTTTTAAAGCTTTTGCAGAAGGAGAAAACAGCTAAAATGCACTGTATGAAGAATGCTTGAGCTTACACTGTTTCTTTTAAGCAAATGACCTCTTTTCATCATTATCATCATGGTATGAAGGATTAGGCATAGTTTTAGAACCTGATTCACTCAACTACGTTTTGACCCTTATTGTTACTTTCAAAGCTTTTGCAGAAGGGGAAAACAGCTAAAACGCACTGTATGAAGAGTGCTTGAGCTTACACTGTTTCCTTTAAGCAAATGACCTCTTTTCATCATTATCATCATGGTATGAAGGATTAGGCATAGTTTTAGAACCTGATTCACTCAACTACGTTTTGACCCTTATTGTTACTTTCAAAGCTTTTGCAGTAGGAGAAAACTTCTAAAACGGATTGTATGAAGAATGCTTGACCTTACACTGTTTCCTTTAAGCAAATGACCTCTTTTCATCATTATCATCATGGTATGAAGGATTAGGCATAGTTTTAGAACCTGATTCACTCAACTACGTTTTGACCCTTATTGTTACTTTTAAAGCTTTTGCAGAAGGGGAAAACAGCTAAAACGCACTGTATGAAGAGTGCTTGAGCTTACACTGTTTCCTTTAAGCAAATGACCTCTTTTCATCATTATCATCATGGTATGAAGGATTAGGCATAGTTTTAGAACCTGATTCACTCAACTATGTTTTGACCCTTATTGTTACTTTTAAAGCTTTTGCAGAAGGAGAAAAGAGCTAAAATGCACTGTATGAAGAATGCTTGAGCTTACACTGTTTCTTTTAAGCAAATGACCTCTTTTCATCATTATCATCATGGTATGAAGGATTAGGCATAGTTTTAGAACCTGATTCACTCAACTATGTTTTGACCCTTATTGTTACTTTTAAAGCTTTTGCAGAAGGAGAAAAGAGCTAAAATGCACTGTATGAAGAATGCTTGAGCTTACACTGTTTCTTTTAAGCAAATGACCTCTTTTCATCATTATCATCATGGTATGAAGGATTAGGCATAGTTTTAGAACCTGATTCACTCAACTACGTTTTGACCCTTATTGTTACTTTCAAAGCTTTTAAAGACGGAGAAAACAGCTAAAACGGACTGTATGATGAAATGCTTGAGCTTACACCGTTTTCTTTAAGGAAATAACCTGTTTTCATCATTATCATCATGGTATGAAGGATTAGGCATAGTTTTAGAACCTGATTCACTCAACTACGTTTTGACCCTTATTGTTACTTTCAAAGCTTTTGCAGTAGGAGAAAACTTCTAAAACGGATTGTATGAAGAATGCTTGACCTTACACTGTTTCCTTTAAGCAAATGACCTCTTTTCATCATTATCATCATGGTATGAAGGATTAGGCATAGTTTTAGAACCTGATTCACTCAACTACGTTTTGACCCTTATTGTTACTTTTAAAGCTTTTGCAGAAGGGGAAAACAGCTAAAACGCACTGTATGAAGAGTGCTTGAGCTTACACTGTTTCCTTTAAGGAAATGACCTCT
The DNA here is from genome assembly GCF_949316345.1 of Pungitius pungitius. NCBI lineage: Eukaryota > Metazoa > Chordata > Actinopteri > Perciformes > Gasterosteidae > Pungitius > Pungitius pungitius. The sequence continues at coordinate 14,490,871 of NC_084909.1, read as the reverse complement.
TTTCATCATTATCATCATGGTATGAAGGATTAGGCATAGTTTTAGAACCTGATTCACTCAACTATGTTTTGACCCTTATTGTTACTTTTAAAGCTTTTGCAGAAGGAGAAAACAGCTAAAATGCACTGTATGAAGAATGCTTGAGCTTACACTGTTTCTTTTAAGCAAATGACCTCTTTTCATCATTATCATCATGGTATGAAGGATTAGGCATAGTTTTAGAACCTGATTCACTCAACTACGTTTTGACCCTTATTGTTACTTTTAAAGCTTTTGCAGAAGGGAAAACAGCTAAAACGCACTGTATGAAGAGTGCTTGAGCTTACACTGTTTCTTTTAAGCAAATGACCTCTTTTCATCATTATCATCATGGTATGAAGGATTAGTCATAGTTTTAGAACCTGATTCACTCAACTACGTTTTGACCCTTATTGTTACTTTCAAAGCTTTTGCAGTAGGAGAAAACTTCTAAAACGGATTGTATGAAAAATGCTTGAGCTTACACTGTTTCCTTTAAGGAAATGACCTCTTTTCATCATTATCATCATGGTATGAAGGATTAGGCATAGTTTTAGAACCTGATTCACTCAACTACGTTTTGACCCTTATTGTTACTTTCAAAGCTTTTGCAGTAGGAGAAAACTTCTAAAACGGATTGTATGAAGAATGCTTGACCTTACACTGTTTCCTTTAAGCAAATGACCTCTTTTCATCATTATCATCATGGTATGAAGGATTAGGCATAGTTTTAGAACCTGATTCACTCAACTACGTTTTGACCCTTATTGTTACTTTTAAAGCTTTTGCAGAAGGGGAAAACAGCTAAAACGCACTGTATGAAGAGTGCTTGAGCTTACACTGTTTCCTTTAAGCAAATGACCTCTTTTCATCATTATCATCATGGTATGAAGGATTAGGCATAGTTTTAGAACCTGATTCACTCAACTATGTTTTGACCCTTATTGTTACTTTTAAAGCTTTTGCAGAAGGAGAAAACAGCTAAAATGCACTGTATGAAGAATGCTTGAGCTTACACTGTTTCTTTTAAGCAAATGACCTCTTTTCATCATTATCATCATGGTATGAAGGATTAGGCATAGTTTTAGAACCTGATTCACTCAACTACGTTTTGACCCTTATTGTTACTTTCAAAGCTTTTGCAGTAGGAGAAAACTTCTAAAACGGATTGTATGAAAAATGCTTGAGCTTACACTGTTTCCTTTAAGGAAATGACCTCTTTTCATCATTATCATTATGGTATGAAGGATTAGGCATAGTTTTAGAACCTGATTCACTCAACTACGTTTTGACCCTTATTGTTACTTTTAAAGCTTTTGCAGAAGGGGAAAACAGCTAAAACGCACTGTATGAAGAATGCTTGAGCTTACACTGTTTCTTTTAAGCAAATGACCTCTTTTCATCATTATCATCATGGTATGAATGATTAGGCATAGTTTTAGAACCTGATTCACTCAACTACGTTTTGACCCTTATTGTTACTTTCAAAGCTTTTGCAGTAGGAGAAAACTTCTAAAACGGATTGTATGAAGAATGCTTGACCTTACACTGTTTCCTTTAAGCAAATGACCTCTTTTCATCATTATCATCATGGTATGAAGGATTAGGCATAGTTTTAGAACCTGATTCACTCAACTACGTTTTGACCCTTATTGTTACTTTCAAAGCTTTTAAAGACGGAGAAAACAGCTAAAACGGACTGTATGATGAAATGCTTGAGCTTACACTGTTTTCTTTAAGGAAATAACCTGTTTTCATCATTATCATCATGGTATGAATGATTAGGCATAGTTTTAGAACCTGATTCACTCAACTACGTTTTGACCCTTATTGTTACTTTCAAAGCTTTTGCAGTAGGAGAAAACTTCTAAAACGGATTGTATGAAAAATGCTTGAGCTTACACTGTTTCCTTTAAGCAAATGACCTCTTTTCATCATTATCATCATGGTATGAAGGATTAGGCATAGTTTTAGAACCTGATTCACTCAACTACGTTTTGACCCTTATTGTTACTTTCAAAGCTTTTGCAGTAGGAGAAAACTTCTAAAACGGATTGTATGAAGAATGCTTGACCTTACACTGTTTCCTTTAAGCAAATGACCTCTTTTCATCATTATCATCATGGTATGAAGGATTAGGCATAGTTTTAGAACCTGATTCACTCAACTACGTTTTGACCCTTATTGTTACTTTTAAAGCTTTTGCAGAAGGGGAAAACAGCTAAAACGCACTGTATGAAGAGTGCTTGAGCTTACACTGTTTCCTTTAAGCAAATGACCTCTTTTCATCATTATCATCATGGTATGAAGGATTAGGCATAGTTTTAGAACCTGATTCACTCAACTATGTTTTGACCCTTATTGTTACTTTTAAAGCTTTTGCAGAAGGAGAAAACAGCTAAAATGCACTGTATGAAGAATGCTTGAGCTTACACTGTTTCTTTTAAGCAAATGACCTCTTTTCATCATTATCATCATGGTATGAAGGATTAGGCATAGTTTTAGAACCTGATTCACTCAACTACGTTTTGACCCTTATTGTTACTTTCAAAGCTTTTGCAGTAGGAGAAAACTTCTAAAACGGATTGTATGAAAAATGCTTGAGCTTACACTGTTTCCTTTAAGGAAATGACCTCTTTTCATCATTATCATTATGGTATGAAGGATTAGGCATAGTTTTAGAACCTGATTCACTCAACTACGTTTTGACCCTTATTGTTACTTTTAAAGCTTTTGCAGAAGGGGAAAACAGCTAAAACGCACTGTATGAAGAATGCTTGAGCTTACACTGTTTCTTTTAAGCAAATGACCTCTTTTCATCATTATCATCATGGTATGAATGATTAGGCATAGTTTTAGAACCTGATTCACTCAACTACGTTTTGACCCTTATTGTTACTTTCAAAGCTTTTGCAGTAGGAGAAAACTTCTAAAACGGATTGTATGAAGAATGCTTGACCTTACACTGTTTCCTTTAAGCAAATGACCTCTTTTCATCATTATCATCATGGTATGAAGGATTAGGCATAGTTTTAGAACCTGATTCACTCAACTACGTTTTGACCCTTATTGTTACTTTCAAAGCTTTTAAAGACGGAGAAAACAGCTAAAACGGACTGTATGATGAAATGCTTGAGCTTACACTGTTTTCTTTAAGGAAATAACCTGTTTTCATCATTATCATCATGGTATGAATGATTAGGCATAGTTTTAGAACCTGATTCACTCAACTACGTTTTGACCCTTATTGTTACTTTCAAAGCTTTTGCAGTAGGAGAAAACTTCTAAAACGGATTGTATGAAAAATGCTTGAGCTTACACTGTTTCCTTTAAGCAAATGACCTCTTTTCATCATTATCATCATGGTATGAAGGATTAGGCATAGTTTTAGAACCTGATTCACTCAACTACGTTTTGACCCTTATTGTTACTTTTAAAGCTTTTGCAGAAGGGGAAAACAGCTAAAACGCACTGTATGAAGAGTGCTTGAGCTTACACTGTTTCCTTATAAGGAAATGACCTCTTTTCATCATTATCATCATGGTATGAAGGATTAGGCATAGTTTTAGAACCTGATTCACTCAACTATGTTTTTTCACCCTTATTGTTACTTTTAAAGCTTTTGCAGAAGGAGAAAACAGCTAAAATGCACTGTATGAAGAATGCTTGAGCTTACACTGTTTCTTTTAAGCAAATGACCTCTTTTCATCATTATCATCATGGTATGAAGGATTAGGCATAGTTTTAGAACCTGATTCACTCAACTACGTTTTGACCCTTATTGTTACTTTCAAAGCTTTTAAAGACGGAGAAAACAGCTAAAACGGACTGTATGATGAAATGCTTGAGCTTACACCGTTTTCTTTAAGGAAATGACCTCTTTTCATCATTATCATCATGGTATGAAGGATTAGGCATAGTTTTAGAACCTGATTCACTCAACTATGTTTTGACCCTTATTGTTACTTTTAAAGCTTTTGCAGAAGGAGAAAACAGCTAAAATGCACTGTATGAAGAATGCTTGAGCTTACACTGTTTCTTTTAAGCAAATGACCTCTTTTCATCATTATCATCATGGTATGAAGGATTAGGCATAGTTTTAGAACCTGATTCACTCAACTACGTTTTGACCCTTATTGTTACTTTTAAAGCTTTTGCAGAAGGGGAAAACAGCTAAAACGCACTGTATGAAGAGTGCTTGAGCTTACACTGTTTCCTTTAAGGAAATGACCTCTTTTCATCATTATCATCATGGTATGAAGGATTAGGCATAGTTTTAGAACCTGATTCACTCAACTATGTTTTGACCCTTATTGTTACTTTTAAAGCTTTTGCAGAAGGAGAAAACAGCTAAAATGCACTGTATGAAGAATGCTTGAGCTTACACTGTTTCTTTTAAGCAAATGACCTCTTTTCATCATTATCATCATGGTATGAAGGATTAGGCATAGTTTTAGAACCTGATTCACTCAACTACGTTTTGACCCTTATTGTTACTTTCAAAGCTTTTGCAGAAGGGGAAAACAGCTAAAACGCACTGTATGAAGAGTGCTTGAGCTTACACTGTTTCCTTTAAGCAAATGACCTCTTTTCATCATTATCATCATGGTATGAAGGATTAGGCATAGTTTTAGAACCTGATTCACTCAACTACGTTTTGACCCTTATTGTTACTTTCAAAGCTTTTGCAGTAGGAGAAAACTTCTAAAACGGATTGTATGAAGAATGCTTGACCTTACACTGTTTCCTTTAAGCAAATGACCTCTTTTCATCATTATCATCATGGTATGAAGGATTAGGCATAGTTTTAGAACCTGATTCACTCAACTACGTTTTGACCCTTATTGTTACTTTTAAAGCTTTTGCAGAAGGGGAAAACAGCTAAAACGCACTGTATGAAGAGTGCTTGAGCTTACACTGTTTCCTTTAAGCAAATGACCTCTTTTCATCATTATCATCATGGTATGAAGGATTAGGCATAGTTTTAGAACCTGATTCACTCAACTATGTTTTGACCCTTATTGTTACTTTTAAAGCTTTTGCAGAAGGAGAAAACAGCTAAAATGCACTGTATGAAGAATGCTTGAGCTTACACTGTTTCTTTTAAGCAAATGACCTCTTTTCATCATTATCATCATGGTATGAAGGATTAGGCATAGTTTTAGAACCTGATTCACTCAACTACGTTTTGACCCTTATTGTTACTTTCAAAGCTTTTGCAGTAGGAGAAAACTTCTAAAACGGATTGTATGAAAAATGCTTGAGCTTACACTGTTTCCTTTAAGGAAATGACCTCTTTTCATCATTATCATTATGGTATGAAGGATTAGGCATAGTTTTAGAACCTGATTCACTCAACTACGTTTTGACCCTTATTGTTACTTTTAAAGCTTTTGCAGAAGGGGAAAACAGCTAAAACGCACTGTATGAAGAATGCTTGAGCTTACACTGTTTCTTTTAAGCAAATGACCTCTTTTCATCATTATCATCATGGTATGAATGATTAGGCATAGTTTTAGAACCTGATTCACTCAACTACGTTTTGACCCTTATTGTTACTTTCAAAGCTTTTGCAGTAGGAGAAAACTTCTAAAACGGATTGTATGAAGAATGCTTGACCTTACACTGTTTCCTTTAAGCAAATGACCTCTTTTCATCATTATCATCATGGTATGAATGATTAGGCATAGTTTTAGAACCTGATTCACTCAACTACGTTTTGACCCTTATTGTTACTTTCAAAGCTTTTAAAGACGGAGAAAACAGCTAAAACGGACTGTATGATGAAATGCTTGAGCTTACACTGTTTTCTTTAAGGAAATAACCTGTTTTCATCATTATCATCATGGTATGAATGATTAGGCATAGTTTTAGAACCTGATTCACTCAACTACGTTTTGACCCTTATTGTTACTTTCAAAGCTTTTGCAGTAGGAGAAAACTTCTAAAACGGATTGTATGAAAAATGCTTGAGCTTACACTGTTTCCTTTAAGCAAATGACCTCTTTTCATCATTATCATCATGGTATGAAGGATTAGGCATAGTTTTAGAACCTGATTCACTCAACTACGTTTTGACCCTTATTGTTACTTTTAAAGCTTTTGCAGAAGGGGAAAACAGCTAAAACGCACTGTATGAAGAGTGCTTGAGCTTACACTGTTTCCTTTAAGGAAATGACCTCTTTTCATCATTATCATCATGGTATGAAGGATTAGGCATAGTTTTAGAACCTGATTCACTCAACTATGTTTTGACCCTTATTGTTACTTTTAAAGCTTTTGCAGAAGGAGAAAACAGCTAAAATGCACTGTATGAAGAATGCTTGAGCTTACACTGTTTCTTTTAAGCAAATGACCTCTTTTCATCATTATCATCATGGTATGAAGGATTAGGCATAGTTTTAGAACCTGATTCACTCAACTACGTTTTGACCCTTATTGTTACTTTCAAAGCTTTTAAAGACGGAGAAAACAGCTAAAACGGACTGTATGATGAAATGCTTGAGCTTACACCGTTTTCTTTAAGGAAATGACCTCTTTTCATCATTATCATCATGGTATGAAGGATTAGGCATAGTTTTAGAACCTGATTCACTCAACTATGTTTTGACCCTTATTGTTACTTTTAAAGCTTTTGCAGAAGGAGAAAACAGCTAAAATGCACTGTATGAAGAATGCTTGAGCTTACACTGTTTCTTTTAAGCAAATGACCTCTTTTCATCATTATCATCATGGTATGAAGGATTAGGCATAGTTTTAGAACCTGATTCACTCAACTACGTTTTGACCCTTATTGTTACTTTTAAAGCTTTTGCAGAAGGGGAAAACAGCTAAAACGCACTGTATGAAGAGTGCTTGAGCTTACACTGTTTCCTTTAAGGAAATGACCTCTTTTCATCATTATCATCATGGTATGAAGGATTAGGCATAGTTTTAGAACCTGATTCACTCAACTATGTTTTGACCCTTATTGTTACTTTTAAAGCTTTTGCAGAAGGAGAAAACAGCTAAAATGCACTGTATGAAGAATGCTTGAGCTTACACTGTTTCTTTTAAGCAAATGACCTCTTTTCATCATTATCATCATGGTATGAAGGATTAGGCATAGTTTTAGAACCTGATTCACTCAACTACGTTTTGACCCTTATTGTTACTTTCAAAGCTTTTGCAGAAGGGGAAAACAGCTAAAACGCACTGTATGAAGAGTGCTTGAGCTTACACTGTTTCCTTTAAGCAAATGACCTCTTTTCATCATTATCATCATGGTATGAAGGATTAGGCATAGTTTTAGAACCTGATTCACTCAACTACGTTTTGACCCTTATTGTTACTTTCAAAGCTTTTGCAGTAGGAGAAAACTTCTAAAACGGATTGTATGAAGAATGCTTGACCTTACACTGTTTCCTTTAAGCAAATGACCTCTTTTCATCATTATCATCATGGTATGAAGGATTAGGCATAGTTTTAGAACCTGATTCACTCAACTACGTTTTGACCCTTATTGTTACTTTTAAAGCTTTTGCAGAAGGGGAAAACAGCTAAAACGCACTGTATGAAGAGTGCTTGAGCTTACACTGTTTCCTTTAAGCAAATGACCTCTTTTCATCATTATCATCATGGTATGAAGGATTAGGCATAGTTTTAGAACCTGATTCACTCAACTACGTTTTGACCCTTATTGTTACTTTCAAAGCTTTTAAAGACGGAGAAAACAGCTAAAACGGACTGTATGATGAAATGCTTGAGCTTACACTGTTTTCTTTAAGGAAATAACCTGTTTTCATCATTATCATCATGGTATGAATGATTAGGCATAGTTTTAGAACCTGATTCACTCAACTACGTTTTGACCCTTATTGTTACTTTCAAAGCTTTTGCAGTAGGAGAAAACTTCTAAAACGGATTGTATGAAAAATGCTTGAGCTTACACTGTTTCCTTTAAGCAAATGACCTCTTTTCATCATTATCATCATGGTATGAAGGATTAGGCATAGTTTTAGAACCTGATTCACTCAACTACGTTTTGACCCTTATTGTTACTTTTAAAGCTTTTGCAGAAGGGGAAAACAGCTAAAACGCACTGTATGAAGAGTGCTTGAGCTTACACTGTTTCCTTTAAGGAAATGACCTCTTTTCATCATTATCATCATGGTATGAAGGATTAGGCATAGTTTTAGAACCTGATTCACTCAACTATGTTTTGACCCTTATTGTTACTTTTAAAGCTTTTGCAGAAGGAGAAAACAGCTAAAATGCACTGTATGAAGAATGCGTGAGCTTACACTGTTTCTTTTAAGCAAATGACCTCTTTTCATCATTATCATCATGGTATGAAGGATTAGGCATAGTTTTAGAACCTGATTCACTCAACTACGTTTTGACCCTTATTGTTACTTTCAAAGCTTTTAAAGACGGAGAAAACAGCTAAAACGGACTGTATGATGAAATGCTTGAGCTTACACCGTTTTCTTTAAGGAAATGACCTCTTTTCATCATTATCATCATGGTATGAAGGATTAGGCATAGTTTTAGAACCTGATTCACTCAACTATGTTTTGACCCTTATTGTTACTTTTAAAGCTTTTGCAGAAGGAGAAAACAGCTAAAATGCACTGTATGAAGAATGCTTGAGCTTACACTGTTTCTTTTAAGCAAATGACCTCTTTTCATCATTATCATCATGGTATGAAGGATTAGGCATAGTTTTAGAACCTGATTCACTCAACTACGTTTTGACCCTTATTGTTACTTTTAAAGCTTTTGCAGAAGGGGAAAACAGCTAAAACGCACTGTATGAAGAGTGCTTGAGCTTACACTGTTTCCTTTAAGGAAATGACCTCTTTTCATCATTATCATCATGGTATGAAGGATTAGGCATAGTTTTAGAACCTGATTCACTCAACTATGTTTTGACCCTTATTGTTACTTTTAAAGCTTTTGCAGAAGGAGAAAACAGCTAAAATGCACTGTATGAAGAATGCTTGAGCTTACACTGTTTCTTTTAAGCAAATGACCTCTTTTCATCATTATCATCATGGTATGAAGGATTAGGCATAGTTTTAGAACCTGATTCACTCAACTACGTTTTGACCCTTATTGTTACTTTCAAAGCTTTTGCAGAAGGGGAAAACAGCTAAAACGCACTGTATGAAGAGTGCTTGAGCTTACACTGTTTCCTTTAAGCAAATGACCTCTTTTCATCATTATCATCATGGTATGAAGGATTAGGCATAGTTTTAGAACCTGATTCACTCAACTACGTTTTGACCCTTATTGTTACTTTCAAAGCTTTTGCAGTAGGAGAAAACTTCTAAAACGGATTGTATGAAGAATGCTTGACCTTACACTGTTTCCTTTAAGCAAATGACCTCTTTTCATCATTATCATCATGGTATGAAGGATTAGGCATAGTTTTAGAACCTGATTCACTCAACTACGTTTTGACCCTTATTGTTACTTTTAAAGCTTTTGCAGAAGGGGAAAACAGCTAAAACGCACTGTATGAAGAGTGCTTGAGCTTACACTGTTTCCTTTAAGCAAATGACCTCTTTTCATCATTATCATCATGGTATGAAGGATTAGGCATAGTTTTAGAACCTGATTCACTCAACTATGTTTTGACCCTTATTGTTACTTTTAAAGCTTTTGCAGAAGGAGAAAACAGCTAAAATGCACTGTATGAAGAATGCTTGAGCTTACACTGTTTCTTTTAAGCAAATGACCTCTTTTCATCATTATCATCATGGTATGAAGGATTAGGCATAGTTTTAGAACCTGATTCACTCAACTACGTTTTGACCCTTATTGTTACTTTCAAAGCTTTTGCAGTAGGAGAAAACTTCTAAAACGGATTGTATGAAAAATGCTTGAGCTTACACTGTTTCCTTTAAGGAAATGACCTCTTTTCATCATTATCATTATGGTATGAAGGATTAGGCATAGTTTTAGAACCTGATTCACTCAACTACGTTTTGACCCTTATTGTTACTTTTAAAGCTTTTGCAGAAGGGGAAAACAGCTAAAACGCACTGTATGAAGAATGCTTGAGCTTACACTGTTTCTTTTAAGCAAATGACCTCTTTTCATCATTATCATCATGGTATGAATGATTAGGCATAGTTTTAGAACCTGATTCACTCAACTACGTTTTGACCCTTATTGTTACTTTCAAAGCTTTTGCAGTAGGAGAAAACTTCTAAAACGGATTGTATGAAGAATGCTTGACCTTACACTGTTTCCTTTAAGCAAATGACCTCTTTTCATCATTATCATCATGGTATGAAGGATTAGGCATAGTTTTAGAACCTGATTCACTCAACTACGTTTTGACCCTTATTGTTACTTTCAAAGCTTTTAAAGACGGAGAAAACAGCTAAAACGGACTGTATGATGAAATGCTTGAGCTTACACTGTTTTCTTTAAGGAAATAACCTGTTTTCATCATTATCATCATGGTATGAAGGATTAGGCATAGTTTTAGAACCTGATTCACTCAACTATGTTTTGACCCTTATTGTTACTTTTAAAGCTTTTGCAGAAGGAGAAAACAGCTAAAATGCACTGTATGAAGAATGCTTGAGCTTACACTGTTTCTTTTAAGCAAATGACCTCTTTTCATCATTATCATCATGGTATGAAGGATTAGGCATAGTTTTAGAACCTGATTCACTCAACTACGTTTTGACCCTTATTGTTACTTTCAAAGCTTTTGCAGTAGGAGAAAACTTCTAAAACGGATTGTATGAAAAATGCTTGAGCTTACACTGTTTCCTTTAAGGAAATGACCTCTTTTCATCATTATCATTATGGTATGAAGGATTAGGCATAGTTTTAGAACCTGATTCACTCAACTACGTTTTGACCCTTATTGTTACTTTTAAAGGTTTTGCAGAAGGGGAAAACAGCTAAAACGCACTGTATGAAGAATGCTTGAGCTTACACTGTTTCTTTTAAGCAAATGACCTCTTTTCATCATTATCATCATGGTATGAATGATTAGGCATAGTTTTAGAACCTGATTCACTCAACTACGTTTTGACCCTTATTGTTACTTTCAAAGCTTTTGCAGTAGGAGAAAACTTCTAAAACGGATTGTATGAAGAATGCTTGACCTTACACTGTTTCCTTTAAGCAAATGACCTCTTTTCATCATTATCATCATGGTATGAAGGATTAGGCATAGTTTTAGAACCTGATTCACTCAACTACGTTTTGACCCTTATTGTTACTTTCAAAGCTTTTAAAGACGGAGAAAACAGCTAAAACGGACTGTATGATGAAATGCTTGAGCTTACACTGTTTTCTTTAAGGAAATAACCTGTTTTCATCATTATCATCATGGTATGAATGATTAGGCATAGTTTTAGAACCTGATTCACTCAACTACGTTTTGACCCTTATTGTTACTTTCAAAGCTTTTGCAGTAGGAGAAAACTTCTAAAACGGATTGTATGAAAAATGCTTGAGCTTACACTGTTTCCTTTAAGCAAATGACCTCTTTTCATCATTATCATCATGGTATGAAGGATTAGGCATAGTTTTAGAACCTGATTCACTCAACTACGTTTTGACCCTTATTGTTACTTTTAAAGCTTTTGCAGAAGGGGAAAACAGCTAAAACGCACTGTATGAAGAGTGCTTGAGCTTACACTGTTTCCTTTAAGGAAATGACCTCTTTTCATCATTATCATCATGGTATGAAGGATTAGGCATAGTTTTAGAACCTGATTCACTCAACTATGTTTTGACCCTTATTGTTACTTTTAAAGCTTTTGCAGAAGGAGAAAACAGCTAAAATGCACTGTATGAAGAATGCGTGAGCTTACACTGTTTCTTTTAAGCAAATGACCTCTTTTCATCATTATCATCATGGTATGAAGGATTAGGCATAGTTTTAGAACCTGATTCACTCAACTACGTTTTGACCCTTATTGTTACTTTCAAAGCTTTTAAAGACGGAGAAAACAGCTAAAACGGACTGTATGATGAAATGCTTGAGCTTACACCGTTTTCTTTAAGGAAATGACCTCTTTTCATCATTATCATCATGGTATGAAGGATTAGGCATAGTTTTAGAACCTGATTCACTCAACTATGTTTTGACCCTTATTGTTACTTTTAAAGCTTTTGCAGAAGGAGAAAACAGCTAAAATGCACTGTATGAAGAATGCTTGAGCTTACACTGTTTCTTTTAAGCAAATGACCTCTTTTCATCATTATCATCATGGTATGAAGGATTAGGCATAGTTTTAGAACCTGATTCACTCAACTACGTTTTGACCCTTATTGTTACTTTTAAAGCTTTTGCAGAAGGGGAAAACAGCTAAAACGCACTGTATGAAGAGTGCTTGAGCTTACACTGTTTCCTTTAAGGAAATGACCTCTTTTCATCATTATCATCATGGTATGAAGGATTAGGCATAGTTTTAGAACCTGATTCACTCAACTACGTTTTGACCCTTATTGTTACTTTTAAAGCTTTTGCAGAAGGGGAAAACAGCTAAAACGCACTGTATGAAGAGTGCTTGAGCTTACACTGTTTCCTTTAAGGAAATGACCTCTTTTCATCATTATCATCATGGTATGAAGGATTAGGCATAGTTTTAGAACCTGATTCACTCAACTATGTTTTGACCCTTATTGTTACTTTTAAAGCTTTTGCAGAAGGAGAAAACAGCTAAAATGCACTGTATGAAGAATGCTTGAGCTTACACTGTTTCTTTTAAGCAAATGACCTCTTTTCATCATTATCATCATGGTATGAAGGATTAGGCATAGTTTTAGAACCTGATTCACTCAACTACGTTTTGACCCTTATTGTTACTTTCAAAGCTTTTGCAGTAGGAGAAAACTTCTAAAACGGATTGTATGAAAAATGCTTGAGCTTACACTGTTTCCTTTAAGGAAATGACCTCTTTTCATCATTATCATTATGGTATGAAGGATTAGGCATAGTTTTAGAACCTGATTCACTCAACTACGTTTTGACCCTTATTGTTACTTTTAAAGCTTTTGCAGAAGGGGAAAACAGCTAAAACGCACTGTATGAAGAATGCTTGAGCTTACACTGTTTCTTTTAAGCAAATGACCTCTTTTCATCATTATCATCATGGTATGAATGATTAGGCATAGTTTTAGAACCTGATTCACTCAACTACGTTTTGACCCTTATTGTTACTTTCAAAGCTTTTGCAGTAGGAGAAAACTTCTAAAACGGATTGTATGAAGAATGCTTGACCTTACACTGTTTCCTTTAAGCAAATGACCTCTTTTCATCATTATCATCATGGTATGAAGGATTAGGCATAGTTTTAGAACCTGATTCACTCAACTACGTTTTGACCCTTATTGTTACTTTCAAAGCTTTTAAAGACGGAGAAAACAGCTAAAACGGACTGTATGATGAAATGCTTGAGCTTACACTGTTTTCTTTAAGGAAATAACCTGTTTTCATCATTATCATCATGGTATGAAGGATTAGGCATAGTTTTAGAACCTGATTCACTCAACTATGTTTTGACCCTTATTGTTACTTTTAAAGCTTTTGCAGAAGGAGAAAACAGCTAAAATGCACTGTATGAAGAATGCTTGAGCTTACACTGTTTCTTTTAAGCAAATGACCTCTTTTCATCATTATCATCATGGTATGAAGGATTAGGCATAGTTTTAGAACCTGATTCACTCAACTACGTTTTGACCCTTATTGTTACTTTCAAAGCTTTTGCAGTAGGAGAAAACTTCTAAAACGGATTGTATGAAAAATGCTTGAGCTTACACTGTTTCCTTTAAGGAAATGACCTCTTTTCATCATTATCATTATGGTATGAAGGATTAGGCATAGTTTTAGAACCTGATTCACTCAACTACGTTTTGACCCTTATTGTTACTTTTAAAGGTTTTGCAGAAGGGGAAAACAGCTAAAACGCACTGTATGAAGAATGCTTGAGCTTACACTGTTTCTTTTAAGCAAATGACCTCTTTTCATCATTATCATCATGGTATGAATGATTAGGCATAGTTTTAGAACCTGATTCACTCAACTACGTTTTGACCCTTATTGTTACTTTCAAAGCTTTTGCAGTAGGAGAAAACTTCTAAAACGGATTGTATGAAGAATGCTTGACCTTACACTGTTTCCTTTAAGCAAATGACCTCTTTTCATCATTATCATCATGGTATGAAGGATTAGGCATAGTTTTAGAACCTGATTCACTCAACTACGTTTTGACCCTTATTGTTACTTTCAAAGCTTTTAAAGACGGAGAAAACAGCTAAAACGGACTGTATGATGAAATGCTTGAGCTTACACTGTTTTCTTTAAGGAAATAACCTGTTTTCATCATTATCATCATGGTATGAATGATTAGGCATAGTTTTAGAACCTGATTCACTCAACTACGTTTTGACCCTTATTGTTACTTTCAAAGCTTTTGCAGTAGGAGAAAACTTCTAAAACGGATTGTATGAAAAATGCTTGAGCTTACACTGTTTCCTTTAAGCAAATGACCTCTTTTCATCATTATCATCATGGTATGAAGGATTAGGCATAGTTTTAGAACCTGATTCACTCAACTACGTTTTGACCCTTATTGTTACTTTTAAAGCTTTTGCAGAAGGGGAAAACAGCTAAAACGCACTGTATGAAGAGTGCTTGAGCTTACACTGTTTCCTTTAAGGAAATGACCTCTTTTCATCATTATCATCATGGTATGAAGGATTAGGCATAGTTTTAGAACCTGATTCACTCAACTATGTTTTGACCCTTATTGTTACTTTTAAAGCTTTTGCAGAAGGAGAAAACAGCTAAAATGCACTGTATGAAGAATGCGTGAGCTTACACTGTTTCTTTTAAGCAAATGACCTCTTTTCATCATTATCATCATGGTATGAAGGATTAGGCATAGTTTTAGAACCTGATTCACTCAACTACGTTTTGACCCTTATTGTTACTTTCAAAGCTTTTAAAGACGGAGAAAACAGCTAAAACGGACTGTATGATGAAATGCTTGAGCTTACACCGTTTTCTTTAAGGAAATGACCTCTTTTCATCATTATCATCATGGTATGAAGGATTAGGCATAGTTTTAGAACCTGATTCACTCAACTATGTTTTGACCCTTATTGTTACTTTTAAAGCTTTTGCAGAAGGAGAAAACAGCTAAAATGCACTGTATGAAGAATGCTTGAGCTTACACTGTTTCTTTTAAGCAAATGACCTCTTTTCATCATTATCATCATGGTATGAAGGATTAGGCATAGTTTTAGAACCTGATTCACTCAACTACGTTTTGACCCTTATTGTTACTTTTAAAGCTTTTGCAGAAGGGGAAAACAGCTAAAACGCACTGTATGAAGAGTGCTTGAGCTTACACTGTTTCCTTTAAGGAAATGACCTCTTTTCATCATTATCATCATGGTATGAAGGATTAGGCATAGTTTTAGAACCTGATTCACTCAACTACGTTTTGACCCTTATTGTTACTTTTAAAGCTTTTGCAGAAGGGGAAAACAGCTAAAACGCACTGTATGAAGAGTGCTTGAGCTTACACTGTTTCCTTTAAGGAAATGACCTCTTTTCATCATTATCATCATGGTATGAAGGATTAGGCATAGTTTTAGAACCTGATTCACTCAACTATGTTTTGACCCTTATTGTTACTTTTAAAGCTTTTGCAGAAGGAGAAAACAGCTAAAATGCACTGTATGAAGAATGCTTGAGCTTACACTGTTTCTTTTAAGCAAATGACCTCTTTTCATCATTATCATCATGGTATGAAGGATTAGGCATAGTTTTAGAACCTGATTCACTCAACTACGTTTTGACCCTTATTGTTACTTTCAAAGCTTTTGCAGAAGGGGAAAACAGCTAAAACGCACTGTATGAAGAGTGCTTGAGCTTACACTGTTTCCTTTAAGCAAATGACCTCTTTTCATCATTATCATCATGGTATGAAGGATTAGGCATAGTTTTAGAACCTGATTCACTCAACTACGTTTTGACCCTTATTGTTACTTTCAAAGCTTTTGCAGTAGGAGAAAACTTCTAAAACGGATTGTATGAAGAATGCTTGACCTTACACTGTTTCCTTTAAGCAAATGACCTCTTTTCATCATTATCATCATGGTATGAAGGATTAGGCATAGTTTTAGAACCTGATTCACTCAACTACGTTTTGACCCTTATTGTTACTTTTAAAGCTTTTGCAGAAGGGGAAAACAGCTAAAACGCACTGTATGAAGAGTGCTTGAGCTTACACTGTTTCCTTTAAGCAAATGACCTCTTTTCATCATTATCATCATGGTATGAAGGATTAGGCATAGTTTTAGAACCTGATTCACTCAACTATGTTTTGACCCTTATTGTTACTTTTAAAGCTTTTGCAGAAGGAGAAAACAGCTAAAATGCACTGTATGAAGAATGCTTGAGCTTACACTGTTTCTTTTAAGCAAATGACCTCTTTTCATCATTATCATCATGGTATGAAGGATTAGGCATAGTTTTAGAACCTGATTCACTCAACTACGTTTTGACCCTTATTGTTACTTTCAAAGCTTTTGCAGTAGGAGAAAACTTCTAAAACGGATTGTATGAAAAATGCTTGAGCTTACACTGTTTCCTTTAAGGAAATGACCTCTTTTCATCATTATCATTATGGTATGAAGGATTAGGCATAGTTTTAGAACCTGATTCACTCAACTACGTTTTGACCCTTATTGTTACTTTTAAAGCTTTTGCAGAAGGGGAAAACAGCTAAAACGCACTGTATGAAGAATGCTTGAGCTTACACTGTTTCTTTTAAGCAAATGACCTCTTTTCATCATTATCATCATGGTATGAATGATTAGGCATAGTTTTAGAACCTGATTCACTCAACTACGTTTTGACCCTTATTGTTACTTTCAAAGCTTTTGCAGTAGGAGAAAACTTCTAAAACGGATTGTATGAAGAATGCTTGACCTTACACTGTTTCCTTTAAGCAAATGACCTCTTTTCATCATTATCATCATGGTATGAATGATTAGGCATAGTTTTAGAACCTGATTCACTCAACTACGTTTTGACCCTTATTGTTACTTTCAAAGCTTTTGCAGAAGGGGAAAACAGCTAAAACGCACTGTATGAAGAGTGCTTGAGCTTACACTGTTTCCTTTAAGGAAATGACCTCTTTTCATCATTATCATCATGGTATGAAGGATTAGGCATAGTTTTAGAACCTGATTCACTCAACTATGTTTTGACCCTTATTGTTACTTTTAAAGCTTTTGCAGAAGGAGAAAACAGCTAAAATGCACTGTATGAAGAATGCGTGAGCTTACACTGTTTCTTTTAAGCAAATGACCTCTTTTCATCATTATCATCATGGTATGAAGGATTAGGCATAGTTTTAGAACCTGATTCACTCAACTACGTTTTGACCCTTATTGTTACTTTCAAAGCTTTTAAAGACGGAGAAAACAGCTAAAACGGACTGTATGATGAAATGCTTGAGCTTACACCGTTTTCTTTAAGGAAATGACCTCTTTTCATCATTATCATCATGGTATGAAGGATTAGGCATAGTTTTAGAACCTGATTCACTCAACTATGTTTTGACCCTTATTGTTACTTTTAAAGCTTTTGCAGAAGGAGAAAACAGCTAAAATGCACTGTATGAAGAATGCTTGAGCTTACACTGTTTCTTTTAAGCAAATGACCTCTTTTCATCATTATCATCATGGTATGAAGGATTAGGCATAGTTTTAGAACCTGATTCACTCAACTACGTTTTGACCCTTATTGTTACTTTTAAAGCTTTTGCAGAAGGGGAAAACAGCTAAAACGCACTGTATGAAGAGTGCTTGAGCTTACACTGTTTCCTTTAAGGAAATGACCTCTTTTCATCATTATCATCATGGTATGAAGGATTAGGCATAGTTTTAGAACCTGATTCACTCAACTATGTTTTGACCCTTATTGTTACTTTTAAAGCTTTTGCAGAAGGAGAAAACAGCTAAAATGCACTGTATGAAGAATGCTTGAGCTTACACTGTTTCTTTTAAGCAAATGACCTCTTTTCATCATTATCATCATGGTATGAAGGATTAGGCATAGTTTTAGAACCTGATTCACTCAACTACGTTTTGACCCTTATTGTTACTTTCAAAGCTTTTGCAGAAGGGGAAAACAGCTAAAACGCACTGTATGAAGAGTGCTTGAGCTTACACTGTTTCCTTTAAGCAAATGACCTCTTTTCATCATTATCATCATGGTATGAAGGATTAGGCATAGTTTTAGAACCTGATTCACTCAACTACGTTTTGACCCTTATTGTTACTTTCAAAGCTTTTGCAGTAGGAGAAAACTTCTAAAACGGATTGTATGAAGAATGCTTGACCTTACACTGTTTCCTTTAAGCAAATGACCTCTTTTCATCATTATCATCATGGTATGAATGATTAGGCATAGTTTTAGAACCTGATTCACTCAACTACGTTTTGACCCTTATTGTTACTTTTAAAGCTTTTGCAGAAGGGGAAAACAGCTAAAACGCACTGTATGAAGAGTGCTTGAGCTTACACTGTTTCCTTTAAGGAAATGACCTCTTTTCATCATTATCATCATGGTATGAAGGATTAGGCATAGTTTTAGAACCTGATTCACTCAACTATGTTTTGACCCTTATTGTTACTTTTAAAGCTTTTGCAGAAGGAGAAAACAGCTAAAATGCACTGTATGAAGAATGCTTGAGCTTACACTGTTTCTTTTAAGCAAATGACCTCTTTTCATCATTATCATCATGGTATGAAGGATTAGGCAT
The DNA here is from genome assembly GCF_949316345.1 of Pungitius pungitius. NCBI lineage: Eukaryota > Metazoa > Chordata > Actinopteri > Perciformes > Gasterosteidae > Pungitius > Pungitius pungitius. The sequence continues at coordinate 14,472,056 of NC_084909.1, read as the reverse complement.
AGTTTTAGAACCTGATTCACTCAACTACGTTTTGACCCTTATTGTTACTTTCAAAGCTTTTGCAGAAGGGGAAAACAGCTAAAACGGACTGTATGATGAAATGCTTGAGCTTACACCGTTTTCTTTAAGGAAATAACCTGTTTTCATCATTATCATCATGGTATGAAGGATTAGGCATAGTTTTAGAACCTGATTCACTCAACTACGTTTTGACCCTTATTGTTACTTTCAAAGCTTTTGCAGTAGGAGAAAACTTCTAAAACGGATTGTATGAAGAATGCTTGACCTTACACTGTTTCCTTTAAGCAAATGACCTCTTTTCATCATTATCATCATGGTATGAAGGATTAGGCATAGTTTTAGAACCTGATTCACTCAACTACGTTTTGACCCTTATTGTTACTTTTAAAGCTTTTGCAGAAGGGGAAAACAGCTAAAACGCACTGTATGAAGAGTGCTTGAGCTTACACTGTTTCCTTTAAGGAAATGACCTCTTTTCATCATTATCATCATGGTATGAAGGATTAGGCATAGTTTTAGAACCTGATTCACTCAACTATGTTTTGACCCTTATTGTTACTTTTAAAGCTTTTGCAGAAGGAGAAAACAGCTAAAATGCACTGTATGAAGAATGCTTGAGCTTACACTGTTTCTTTTAAGCAAATGACCTCTTTTCATCATTATCATCATGGTATGAAGGATTAGGCATAGTTTTAGAACCTGATTCACTCAACTACGTTTTGACCCTTATTGTTACTTTCAAAGCTTTTAAAGACGGAGAAAACAGCTAAAACGGACTGTATGATGAAATGCTTGAGCTTACACCGTTTTCTTTAAGGAAATGACCTCTTTTCATCATTATCATCATGGTATGAAGGATTAGGCATAGTTTTAGAACCTGATTCACTCAACTATGTTTTGACCCTTATTGTTACTTTTAAAGCTTTTGCAGAAGGAGAAAACAGCTAAAATGCACTGTATGAAGAATGCTTGAGCTTACACTGTTTCTTTTAAGCAAATGACCTCTTTTCATCATTATCATCATGGTATGAAGGATTAGGCATAGTTTTAGAACCTGATTCACTCAACTACGTTTTGACCCTTATTGTTACTTTTAAAGCTTTTGCAGAAGGGGAAAACAGCTAAAACGCACTGTATGAAGAGTGCTTGAGCTTACACTGTTTCCTTTAAGGAAATGACCTCTTTTCATCATTATCATCATGGTATGAAGGATTAGGCATAGTTTTAGAACCTGATTCACTCAACTACGTTTTGACCCTTATTGTTACTTTCAAAGCTTTTAAAGACGGAGAAAACAGCTAAAACGGACTGTATGATGAAATGCTTGAGCTTACACTGTTTTCTTTAAGGAAATAACCTGTTTTCATCATTATCATCATGGTATGAATGATTAGGCATAGTTTTAGAACCTGATTCACTCAACTACGTTTTGACCCTTATTGTTACTTTCAAAGCTTTTGCAGTAGGAGAAAACTTCTAAAACGGATTGTATGAAAAATGCTTGAGCTTACACTGTTTCCTTTAAGCAAATGACCTCTTTTCATCATTATCATCATGGTATGAAGGATTAGGCATAGTTTTAGAACCTGATTCACTCAACTACGTTTTGACCCTTATTGTTACTTTTAAAGCTTTTGCAGAAGGGGAAAACAGCTAAAACGCACTGTATGAAGAGTGCTTGAGCTTACACTGTTTCCTTTAAGGAAATGACCTCTTTTCATCATTATCATCATGGTATGAAGGATTAGGCATAGTTTTAGAACCTGATTCACTCAACTATGTTTTGACCCTTATTGTTACTTTTAAAGCTTTTGCAGAAGGAGAAAACAGCTAAAATGCACTGTATGAAGAATGCGTGAGCTTACACTGTTTCTTTTAAGCAAATGACCTCTTTTCATCATTATCATCATGGTATGAAGGATTAGGCATAGTTTTAGAACCTGATTCACTCAACTACGTTTTGACCCTTATTGTTACTTTCAAAGCTTTTAAAGACGGAGAAAACAGCTAAAACGGACTGTATGATGAAATGCTTGAGCTTACACCGTTTTCTTTAAGGAAATGACCTCTTTTCATCATTATCATCATGGTATGAAGGATTAGGCATAGTTTTAGAACCTGATTCACTCAACTATGTTTTGACCCTTATTGTTACTTTTAAAGCTTTTGCAGAAGGAGAAAACAGCTAAAATGCACTGTATGAAGAATGCTTGAGCTTACACTGTTTCTTTTAAGCAAATGACCTCTTTTCATCATTATCATCATGGTATGAAGGATTAGGCATAGTTTTAGAACCTGATTCACTCAACTACGTTTTGACCCTTATTGTTACTTTTAAAGCTTTTGCAGAAGGGGAAAACAGCTAAAACGCACTGTATGAAGAGTGCTTGAGCTTACACTGTTTCCTTTAAGGAAATGACCTCTTTTCATCATTATCATCATGGTATGAAGGATTAGGCATAGTTTTAGAACCTGATTCACTCAACTATGTTTTGACCCTTATTGTTACTTTTAAAGCTTTTGCAGAAGGAGAAAACAGCTAAAATGCACTGTATGAAGAATGCTTGAGCTTACACTGTTTCTTTTAAGCAAATGACCTCTTTTCATCATTATCATCATGGTATGAAGGATTAGGCATAGTTTTAGAACCTGATTCACTCAACTACGTTTTGACCCTTATTGTTACTTTCAAAGCTTTTGCAGAAGGGGAAAACAGCTAAAACGCACTGTATGAAGAGTGCTTGAGCTTACACTGTTTCCTTTAAGCAAATGACCTCTTTTCATCATTATCATCATGGTATGAAGGATTAGGCATAGTTTTAGAACCTGATTCACTCAACTACGTTTTGACCCTTATTGTTACTTTCAAAGCTTTTGCAGTAGGAGAAAACTTCTAAAACGGATTGTATGAAGAATGCTTGACCTTACACTGTTTCCTTTAAGCAAATGACCTCTTTTCATCATTATCATCATGGTATGAATGATTAGGCATAGTTTTAGAACCTGATTCACTCAACTACGTTTTGACCCTTATTGTTACTTTTAAAGCTTTTGCAGAAGGGGAAAACAGCTAAAACGCACTGTATGAAGAGTGCTTGAGCTTACACTGTTTCCTTTAAGGAAATGACCTCTTTTCATCATTATCATCATGGTATGAAGGATTAGGCATAGTTTTAGAACCTGATTCACTCAACTATGTTTTGACCCTTATTGTTACTTTTAAAGCTTTTGCAGAAGGAGAAAACAGCTAAAATGCACTGTATGAAGAATGCTTGAGCTTACACTGTTTCTTTTAAGCAAATGACCTCTTTTCATCATTATCATCATGGTATGAAGGATTAGGCATAGTTTTAGAACCTGATTCACTCAACTACGTTTTGACCCTTATTGTTACTTTCAAAGCTTTTGCAGAAGGGGAAAACAGCTAAAACGGACTGTATGATGAAATGCTTGAGCTTACACCGTTTTCTTTAAGGAAATAACCTGTTTTCATCATTATCATCATGGTATGAAGGATTAGGCATAGTTTTAGAACCTGATTCACTCAACTACGTTTTGACCCTTATTGTTACTTTCAAAGCTTTTGCAGTAGGAGAAAACTTCTAAAACGGATTGTATGAAGAATGCTTGACCTTACACTGTTTCCTTTAAGCAAATGACCTCTTTTCATCATTATCATCATGGTATGAAGGATTAGGCATAGTTTTAGAACCTGATTCACTCAACTACGTTTTGACCCTTATTGTTACTTTTAAAGCTTTTGCAGAAGGGGAAAACAGCTAAAACGCACTGTATGAAGAGTGCTTGAGCTTACACTGTTTCCTTTAAGGAAATGACCTCTTTTCATCATTATCATCATGGTATGAAGGATTAGGCATAGTTTTAGAACCTGATTCACTCAACTATGTTTTGACCCTTATTGTTACTTTTAAAGCTTTTGCAGAAGGAGAAAACAGCTAAAATGCACTGTATGAAGAATGCTTGAGCTTACACTGTTTCTTTTAAGCAAATGACCTCTTTTCATCATTATCATCATGGTATGAAGGATTAGGCATAGTTTTAGAACCTGATTCACTCAACTACGTTTTGACCCTTATTGTTACTTTCAAAGCTTTTAAAGACGGAGAAAACAGCTAAAACGGACTGTATGATGAAATGCTTGAGCTTACACCGTTTTCTTTAAGGAAATGACCTCTTTTCATCATTATCATCATGGTATGAAGGATTAGGCATAGTTTTAGAACCTGATTCACTCAACTATGTTTTGACCCTTATTGTTACTTTTAAAGCTTTTGCAGAAGGAGAAAACAGCTAAAATGCACTGTATGAAGAATGCTTGAGCTTACACTGTTTCTTTTAAGCAAATGACCTCTTTTCATCATTATCATCATGGTATGAAGGATTAGGCATAGTTTTAGAACCTGATTCACTCAACTACGTTTTGACCCTTATTGTTACTTTTAAAGCTTTTGCAGAAGGGGAAAACAGCTAAAACGCACTGTATGAAGAGTGCTTGAGCTTACACTGTTTCCTTTAAGGAAATGACCTCTTTTCATCATTATCATCATGGTATGAAGGATTAGGCATAGTTTTAGAACCTGATTCACTCAACTATGTTTTGACCCTTATTGTTACTTTTAAAGCTTTTGCAGAAGGAGAAAACAGCTAAAATGCACTGTATGAAGAATGCTTGAGCTTACACTGTTTCTTTTAAGCAAATGACCTCTTTTCATCATTATCATCATGGTATGAAGGATTAGGCATAGTTTTAGAACCTGATTCACTCAACTACGTTTTGACCCTTATTGTTACTTTTAAAGCTTTTGCAGAAGGGGAAAACAGCTAAAACGCACTGTATGAAGAATGCTTGAGCTTACACTGTTTTTTAAGCAAATGACCTCTTTTCATCATTATCATCATGGTATGAAGGATTAGGCATAGTTTTAGAACCTGATTCACTCAACTACGTTTTGACCCTTATTGTTACTTTCAAAGCTTTTAAAGACGGAGAAAACAGCTAAAACGGACTGTATGATGAAATGCTTGAGCTTACACTGTTTTCTTTAAGGAAATAACCTGTTTTCATCATTATCATCATGGTATGAATGATTAGGCATAGTTTTAGAACCTGATTCACTCAACTACGTTTTGACCCTTATTGTTACTTTTAAAGCTTTTGCAGAAGGAGAAAACAGCTCAAATGCACTGTATGAAGAATGCTTGAGCTTACACTGTTTCTTTTAAGCAAATGACCTCTTTTCATCATTATCATCATGGTATGAAGGATTAGGCATAGTTTTAGAACCTGATTCACTCAACTACGTTTTGACCCTTATTGTTACTTTCAAAGCTTTTAAAGACGGAGAAAACAGCTAAAACGGACTGTATGATGAAATGCTTGAGCTTACACTGTTTTCTTTAAGGAAATAACCTGTTTTCATCATTATCATCATGGTATGAATGATTAGGCATAGTTTTAGAACCTGATTCACTCAACTACGTTTTGACCCTTATTGTTACTTTTAAAGCTTTTGCAGAAGGGGAAAACAGCTAAAACGCACTGTATGAAGAGTGCTTGAGCTTACACTGTTTCCTTTAAGCAAATGACCTCTTTTCATCATTATCATCATGGTATGAAGGATTAGGCATAGTTTTAGAACCTGATTCACTCAACTACGTTTTGACCCTTATTGTTACTTTCAAAGCTTTTGCAGTAGGAGAAAACTTCTAAAACGGATTGTATGAAGAATGCTTGACCTTACACTGTTTCCTTTAAGCAAATGACCTCTTTTCATCATTATCATTATGGTATGAAGGATTAGGCATAGTTTTAGAACCTGATTCACTCAACTACGTTTTGACCCTTATTGTTACTTTTAAAGCTTTTGCAGAAGGGGAAAACAGCTAAAACGCACTGTATGAAGAATGCTTGAGCTTACACTGTTTCTTTTAAGCAAATGACCTCTTTTCATCATTATCATCATGGTATGAAGGATTAGGCATAGTTTTAGAACCTGATTCACTCAACTACGTTTTGACCCTTATTGTTACTTTTAAAGCTTTTGCAGAAGGGGAAAACAGCTAAAACGCACTGTATGAAGAATGCTTGAGCTTACACTGTTTTTTAAGCAAATGACCTCTTTTCATCATTATCATCATGGTATGAAGGATTAGGCATAGTTTTAGAACCTGATTCACTCAACTACGTTTTGACCCTTATTGTTACTTTCAAAGCTTTTGCAGTAGGAGAAAACTTCTAAAACGGATTGTATGAAAAATGCTTGAGCTTACACTGTTTCTGTCAGATGAGGAAGCTGGTGCAGGCGGAAGGCAGGCAGGCAGGCAGGCAGGACTCAAACGCAGAGTTTTCAGAAGGTGATCTTTATTCACCACAGAACCAAACAGAAGCCAAAAATCGTGCACCAACGAGGACTGACATGGACAATGACGCGACCAAGGACAACTGGCACACAGGGCTTAAATACACAAGGGAGGTGCAGGTGATTGGACACAGGTGGAAGCAATCAGGCAATCACAGGACAGGAAGTGAAGTTACCCAGAGACACGAGACACAAGAAAGCTACAAAATAAGACAAACAGACCCAAACCGTGACAGAACCCCCCCCTCAAGGACCGAATTCCAGACGGTCCTAAAGGAGGGTGGAACCCAGAAAAACAGACAAGGGAGGGAGGGCGGGGAACCCGACAACCCCCGGCCGCCCAGGGGACTCCAAGGGTCGGCGGCACGGGGTCGGGTCCCTCCGGCCGGGATGACCGCCGGACCCCAGGGTCTCGGGGGGCCGACCGCTACGGCGGCCGGGCCTCAGGGTCTCGGGGGGCCTGCCGGGTCGGCGACCGGGCCTCAGGGTCTCGGGGGCCTGCCGGGTCGGCGACCGGGCCTCAGGGTCTCGGGGGGCCTGCCGGGTCGGCGACCGGGCCTCAGGGTCTCGGGGGGCCTGCCGGGTCGGCGACCGGGCCTCAGGGTCTCGGGGGGCCTGCCGGGTCGGCGACCGGGCCTCAGGGTCTCGGGGGGCGTGCCGGGTCGGCGACCGGGCCTCAGGGTCTCGGGGGGCGTGCCGGGTCGGCGACCGGGCGTCAGGGTCTGGGGGGGCGCCGGGCGGTGCGGCTCCGGCGTCGTCGTGGCGGGGGGCGCCGAGCTGTGCGGCTCCGGCGTCGTGGCAGGGGGCGCCGAGCTGTGCGGCTCCGGCGTCGTGGCAGGGGGCGCCGAGCTGTGCGGCTCCGGCGTCGTGGCGGGGGGCGCCGAGCTGTGCGGCTGCGGCGTCGTGGCGGGGGGCGCCGAGCTGTGCGGCTGCGGCGTCGTGGCGTGGAGCTCCGGGCCAACCCCTGACCCCACCCCCCCTTCAAGGACCGACTTCCAGGCGGTCCCAAGAGGGTGGGAGGGAGGGGTCATGGTCAGGCGCCGCGGGGCCGGGACCGGGGGCGTGGTTCTCGGGGCAGGAACGGGCGGGGGCGTGGTTCTCGGGGCAGGAACAGGCGGGGGCGTGGTTCTCGGGGCCGGAACGGGCGCTGACGGGCGTCTGGGGGCCGGAACGGGCGCTGACGGGCGTCTGGGGGCCGGAACGGGCGCTGACGGGCGTCTGGGGGCCGGAACGGGCGCTGACGGGCGTCTGGGGGCCGGAACGGGCGCTGACGGGCGTCTGGGGGCCGGAACGGGCGCTGACGGGCGTCTGGGGGCCGGAACGGGCGCTGACGGGCGTCTGGGGGCCGGAACGGGCGCTGACGGGCGTCTCGGCGCAGGAACGGGCGCTGACGGGCGTCTGGGGGCCGGAACGGGCTGGGACGAGACTCTGGGGGCCGGAACGGGCTGGGACGTGCATCTTTGGGCCGGCTCAGGAGCCGGGGCTGGAGGGGTTCGTCTCCTCCTCCTCCTCGGGCTCTTCCTCGGGTTGAGGATGTCCCGTAGCTCGAGGCACGCCTTTTGATAGCTTCTGGGCCCGAAAACAAAGTTTGTTTTCCGCTGCCAAAATGGACTTCTCACGTCCAAGTAGTCGGGGCCCAGATCGCTCCAAGACTCTGCTGAGTCCTTCTTTGGTCGCGTCATTCTGTCAGATGAGGAAGCTGGTGCAGGCGGAAGGCAGGCAGGCAGGCAGGCAGGACTCAAACGCAGAGTTTTCAGAAGGTGATCTTTATTCACCACAGAACCAAACAGAAGCCAAAAATCGTGCACCAACGAGGACTGACATGGACAATGACGCGACCAAGGACAACTGGCACACAGGGCTTAAATACACAAGGGAGGTGCAGGTGATTGGACACAGGTGGAAGCAATCAGGCAATCACAGGACAGGAAGTGAAGTTACCCAGAGACACGAGACACAAGAAAGCTACAAAATAAGACAAACAGACCCAAACCGTGACAGTTTCCTTTAAGGAAATGACCTCTTTTCATCATTATCATTATGGTATGAAGGATTAGGCATAGTTTTAGAACCTGATTCACTCAACTACGTTTTGACCCTTATTGTTACTTTTAAAGCTTTTGCAGAAGGAGAAAACAGCTAAAATGCACTGTATGAAGAATGCTTGAGCTTACACTGTTTCTTTTAAGCAAATGACCTCTTTTCATCATTATCATCATGGTATGAAGGATTAGGCATAGTTTTAGAACCTGATTCACTCAACTACGTTTTGACCCTTATTGTTACTTTCAAAGCTTTTGCAGTAGGAGAAAACTTCTAAAACGGATTGTATGAAAAATGCTTGAGCTTACACTGTTTCCTTTAAGGAAATGACCTCTTTTCATCATTATCATTATGGTATGAAGGATTAGGCATAGTTTTAGAACCTGATTCACTCAACTACGTTTTGACCCTTATTGTTACTTTCAAAGCTTTTAAAGACGGAGAAAACAGCTAAAACGCACTGTATGAAGAATGCTTGAGCTTACACTGTTTCTTTTAAGCAAATTACCTCTTTTCATCATTATCATCATGGTATGAAGGATTAGGCATAGTTTTAGAACCTGATTCACTCAACTACGTTTTGACCCTTATTGTTACTTTCAAAGTTTTTAAAGACGGAGAAAACAGCTAAAACGGACTGTATGATGAAATGCTTGAGCTTACACTGTTTCTTTTAAGCAAATGACCTCTTTTCATCATTATCATCATGGTATGAAGGATTAGGCATAGTTTTAGAACCTGATTCACTCAACTACGTTTTGACCCTTATTGTTACTTTTAAAGCTTTTGCAGAAGGGGAAAACAGCTAAAACGCACTGTATGAAGAGTGCTTGAGCTTACACTGTTTCCTTTAAGGAAATGACCTCTTTTCATCATTATCATCATGGTATGAAGGATTAGGCATAGTTTTAGAACCTGATTCACTCAACTATGTTTTGACCCTTATTGTTACTTTTAAAGCTTTTGCAGAAGGAGAAAACAGCTAAAATGCACTGTATGAAGAATGCTTGAGCTTACACTGTTTCTTTTAAGCAAATGACCTCTTTTCATCATTATCATCATGGTATGAAGGATTAGGCATAGTTTTAGAACCTGATTCACTCAACTACGTTTTGACCCTTATTGTTACTTTTAAAGCTTTTGCAGAAGGGGAAAACAGCTAAAACGCACTGTATGAAGAATGCTTGAGCTTACACTGTTTTTTAAGCAAATGACCTCTTTTCATCATTATCATCATGGTATGAAGGATTAGGCATAGTTTTAGAACCTGATTCACTCAACTACGTTTTGACCCTTATTGTTACTTTCAAAGCTTTTAAAGACGGAGAAAACAGCTAAAACGGACTGTATGATGAAATGCTTGAGCTTACACTGTTTTCTTTAAGGAAATAACCTGTTTTCATCATTATCATCATGGTATGAATGATTAGGCATAGTTTTAGAACCTGATTCACTCAACTACGTTTTGACCCTTATTGTTACTTTCAAAGCTTTTGCAGTAGGAGAAAACTTCTAAAACGGATTGTATGAAAAATGCTTGAGCTTACACTGTTTCCTTTAAGGAAATGACCTCTTTTCATCATTATCATTATGGTATGAAGGATTAGGCATAGTTTTAGAACCTGATTCACTCAACTACGTTTTGACCCTTATTGTTACTTTTAAAGCTTTTGCAGAAGGAGAAAACAGCTAAAATGCACTGTATGAAGAATGCTTGAGCTTACACTGTTTCTTTTAAGCAAATGACCTCTTTTCATCATTATCATCATGGTATGAAGGATTAGGCATAGTTTTAGAACCTGATTCACTCAACTACGTTTTGACCCTTATTGTTACTTTCAAAGCTTTTGCAGTAGGAGAAAACTTCTAAAACGGATTGTATGAAAAATGCTTGAGCTTACACTGTTTCCTTTAAGGAAATGACCTCTTTTCATCATTATCATTATGGTATGAAGGATTAGGCATAGTTTTAGAACCTGATTCACTCAACTACGTTTTGACCCTTATTGTTACTTTTAAAGCTTTTGCAGAAGGGGAAAACAGCTAAAACGCACTGTATGAAGAGTGCTTGAGCTTACACTGTTTCCTTTAAGGAAATGACCTCTTTTCATCATTATCATCATGGTATGAAGGATTAGGCATAGTTTTAGAACCTGATTCACTCAACTACGTTTTGACCCTTATTGTTACTTTCAAAGCTTTTAAAGACGGAGAAAACAGCTAAAACGGACTGTATGATGAAATGCTTGAGCTTACACTGTTTTCTTTAAGGAAATAACCTGTTTTCATCATTATCATCATGGTATGAATGATTAGGCATAGTTTTAGAACCTGATTCACTCAACTACGTTTTGACCCTTATTGTTACTTTTAAAGCTTTTGCAGAAGGGGAAAACAGCTAAAACGCACTGTATGAAGAGTGCTTGAGCTTACAATGTTTCCTTTAAGGAAATGACCTCTTTTCATCATTATCATCATGGTATGAAGGATTAGGCATAGTTTTAGAACCTGATTCACTCAACTATGTTTTGACCCTTATTGTTACTTTTAAAGCTTTTGCAGAAGGAGAAAACAGCTAAAATGCACTGTATGAAGAATGCTTGAGCTTACACTGTTTCTTTTAAGCAAATGACCTCTTTTCATCATTATCATCATGGTATGAAGGATTAGGCATAGTTTTAGAACCTGATTCACTCAACTACGTTTTGACCCTTATTGTTACTTTCAAAGCTTTTGCAGTAGGAGAAAACTTCTAAAACGGATTGTATGAAAAATGCTTGAGCTTACACTGTTTCCTTTAAGGAAATGACCTCTTTTCATCATTATCATTATGGTATGAAGGATTAGGCATAGTTTTAGAACCTGATTCACTCAACTACGTTTTGACCCTTATTGTTACTTTTAAAGCTTTTGCAGAAGGGGAAAACAGCTAAAACGCACTGTATGAAGAGTGCTTGAGCTTACACTGTTTTCTTTAAGGAAATAACCTGTTTTCATCATTATCATCATGGTATGAATGATTAGGCATAGTTTTAGAACCTGATTCACTCAACTACGTTTTGACCCTTATTGTTACTTTCAAAGCTTTTGCAGTAGGAGAAAACTTCTAAAACGGATTGTATGAAGAATGCTTGACCTTACACTGTTTCCTTTAAGCAAATGACCTCTTTTCATCATTATCATCATGGTATGAAGGATTAGGCATAGTTTTAGAACCTGATTCACTCAACTACGTTTTGACCCTTATTGTTACTTTTAAAGCTTTTGCAGAAGGGGAAAACAGCTAAAACGCACTGTATGAAGAGTGCTTGAGCTTACACTGTTTCCTTTAAGGAAATGACCTCTTTTCATCATTATCATCATGGTATGAAGGATTAGGCATAGTTTTAGAACCTGATTCACTCAACTATGTTTTGACCCTTATTGTTACTTTTAAAGCTTTTGCAGAAGGAGAAAACAGCTAAAATGCACTGTATGAAGAATGCTTGAGCTTACACTGTTTCTTTTAAGCAAATGACCTCTTTTCATCATTATCATCATGGTATGAAGGATTAGGCATAGTTTTAGAACCTGATTCACTCAACTACGTTTTGACCCTTATTGTTACTTTCAAAGCTTTTGCAGTAGGAGAAAACTTCTAAAACGGATTGTATGAAAAATGCTTGAGCTTACACTGTTTCCTTTAAGGAAATGACCTCTTTTCATCATTATCATTATGGTATGAAGGATTAGGCATAGTTTTAGAACCTGATTCACTCAACTACGTTTTGACCCTTATTGTTACTTTCAAAGCTTTTGCAGTAGGAGAAAACTTCTAAAACGGATTGTATGAAAAATGCTTGAGCTTACACTGTTTCCTTTAAGGAAATGACCTCTTTTCATCATTATCATTATGGTATGAAGGATTAGGCATAGTTTTAGAACCTGATTCACTCAACTACGTTTTGACCCTTATTGTTACTTTTAAAGCTTTTGCAGAAGGGGAAAACAGCTAAAACGCACTGTATGAAGAGTGCTTGAGCTTACACTGTTTTCTTTAAGGAAATAACCTGTTTTCATCATTATCATCATGGTATGAATGATTAGGCATAGTTTTAGAACCTGATTCACTCAACTACGTTTTGACCCTTATTGTTACTTTCAAAGCTTTTGCAGTAGGAGAAAACTTCTAAAACGGATTGTATGAAGAATGCTTGACCTTACACTGTTTCCTTTAAGCAAATGACCTCTTTTCATCATTATCATCATGGTATGAAGGATTAGGCATAGTTTTAGAACCTGATTCACTCAACTACGTTTTGACCCTTATTGTTACTTTTAAAGCTTTTGCAGAAGGGGAAAACAGCTAAAACGCACTGTATGAAGAGTGCTTGAGCTTACACTGTTTCCTTTAAGGAAATGACCTCTTTTCATCATTATCATCATGGTATGAAGGATTAGGCATAGTTTTAGAACCTGATTCACTCAACTATGTTTTGACCCTTATTGTTACTTTTAAAGCTTTTGCAGAAGGAGAAAACAGCTAAAATGCACTGTATGAAGAATGCTTGAGCTTACACTGTTTCTTTTAAGCAAATGACCTCTTTTCATCATTATCATCATGGTATGAAGGATTAGGCATAGTTTTAGAACCTGATTCACTCAACTACGTTTTGACCCTTATTGTTACTTTTAAAGCTTTTGCAGAAGGGGAAAACAGCTAAAACGCACTGTATGAAGAGTGCTTGAGCTTACAATGTTTCCTTTAAGGAAATGACCTCTTTTCATCATTATCATCATGGTATGAAGGATTAGGCATAGTTTTAGAACCTGATTCACTCAACTATGTTTTGACCCTTATTGTTACTTTTAAAGCTTTTGCAGAAGGGGAAAACAGCTAAAACGCACTGTATGAAGAGTGCTTGAGCTTACAATGTTTCCTTTAAGGAAATGACCTCTTTTCATCATTATCATCATGGTATGAAGGATTAGGCATAGTTTTAGAACCTGATTCACTCAACTATGTTTTGACCCTTATTGTTACTTTTAAAGCTTTTGCAGAAGGAGAAAACAGCTAAAATGCACTGTATGAAGAATGCTTGAGCTTACACTGTTTCTTTTAAGCAAATGACCTCTTTTCATCATTATCATCATGGTATGAAGGATTAGGCATAGTTTTAGAACCTGATTCACTCAACTACGTTTTGACCCTTATTGTTACTTTCAAAGCTTTTAAAGACGGAGAAAACAGCTAAAACGGACTGTATGATGAAATGCTTGAGCTTACACTGTTTTCTTTAAGGAAATAACCTGTTTTCATCATTATCATCATGGTATGAATGATTAGGCATAGTTTTAGAACCTGATTCACTCAACTACGTTTTGACCCTTATTGTTACTTTTAAAGCTTTTGCAGAAGGGGAAAACAGCTAAAACGCACTGTATGAAGAGTGCTTGAGCTTACAATGTTTCCTTTAAGGAAATGACCTCTTTTCATCATTATCATCATGGTATGAAGGATTAGGCATAGTTTTAGAACCTGATTCACTCAACTATGTTTTGACCCTTATTGTTACTTTTAAAGCTTTTGCAGAAGGAGAAAACAGCTAAAATGCACTGTATGAAGAATGCTTGAGCTTACACTGTTTCTTTTAAGCAAATGACCTCTTTTCATCATTATCATCATGGTATGAAGGATTAGGCATAGTTTTAGAACCTGATTCACTCAACTACGTTTTGACCCTTATTGTTACTTTCAAAGCTTTTGCAGTAGGAGAAAACTTCTAAAACGGATTGTATGAAAAATGCTTGAGCTTACACTGTTTCCTTTAAGGAAATGACCTCTTTTCATCATTATCATTATGGTATGAAGGATTAGGCATAGTTTTAGAACCTGATTCACTCAACTACGTTTTGACCCTTATTGTTACTTTTAAAGCTTTTGCAGAAGGAGAAAACAGCTAAAATGCACTGTATGAAGAATGCTTGAGCTTACACTGTTTCTTTTAAGCAAATGACCTCTTTTCATCATTATCATCATGGTATGAAGGATTAGGCATAGTTTTAGAACCTGATTCACTCAACTACGTTTTGACCCTTATTGTTACTTTCAAAGCTTTTGCAGTAGGAGAAAACTTCTAAAACGGATTGTATGAAAAATGCTTGAGCTTACACTGTTTCCTTTAAGGAAATGACCTCTTTTCATCATTATCATTATGGTATGAAGGATTAGGCATAGTTTTAGAACCTGATTCACTCAACTACGTTTTGACCCTTATTGTTACTTTTAAAGCTTTTGCAGAAGGGGAAAACAGCTAAAACGCACTGTATGAAGAGTGCTTGAGCTTACACTGTTTCCTTTAAGGAAATGACCTCTTTTCATCATTATCATCATGGTATGAAGGATTAGGCATAGTTTTAGAACCTGATTCACTCAACTACGTTTTGACCCTTATTGTTACTTTCAAAGCTTTTAAAGACGGAGAAAACAGCTAAAACGGACTGTATGATGAAATGCTTGAGCTTACACTGTTTTCTTTAAGGAAATAACCTGTTTTCATCATTATCATCATGGTATGAATGATTAGGCATAGTTTTAGAACCTGATTCACTCAACTACGTTTTGACCCTTATTGTTACTTTTAAAGCTTTTGCAGAAGGGGAAAACAGCTAAAACGCACTGTATGAAGAGTGCTTGAGCTTACAATGTTTCCTTTAAGGAAATGACCTCTTTTCATCATTATCATCATGGTATGAAGGATTAGGCATAGTTTTAGAACCTGATTCACTCAACTATGTTTTGACCCTTATTGTTACTTTTAAAGCTTTTGCAGAAGGAGAAAACAGCTAAAATGCACTGTATGAAGAATGCTTGAGCTTACACTGTTTCTTTTAAGCAAATGACCTCTTTTCATCATTATCATCATGGTATGAAGGATTAGGCATAGTTTTAGAACCTGATTCACTCAACTACGTTTTGACCCTTATTGTTACTTTCAAAGCTTTTGCAGTAGGAGAAAACTTCTAAAACGGATTGTATGAAAAATGCTTGAGCTTACACTGTTTCCTTTAAGGAAATGACCTCTTTTCATCATTATCATTATGGTATGAAGGATTAGGCATAGTTTTAGAACCTGATTCACTCAACTACGTTTTGACCCTTATTGTTACTTTTAAAGCTTTTGCAGAAGGGGAAAACAGCTAAAACGCACTGTATGAAGAGTGCTTGAGCTTACACTGTTTTCTTTAAGGAAATGACCTCTTTTCATCATTATCATCATGGTATGAAGGATTAGGCATAGTTTTAGAACCTGATTCACTCAACTATGTTTTGACCCTTATTGTTACTTTTAAAGCTTTTGCAGAAGGGGAAAACAGCTAAAACGCACTGTATGAAGAGTGCTTGAGCTTACAATGTTTCCTTTAAGGAAATGACCTCTTTTCATCATTATCATCATGGTATGAAGGATTAGGCATAGTTTTAGAACCTGATTCACTCAACTATGTTTTGACCCTTATTGTTACTTTTAAAGCTTTTGCAGAAGGAGAAAACAGCTAAAATGCACTGTATGAAGAATGCTTGAGCTTACACTGTTTCTTTTAAGCAAATGACCTCTTTTCATCATTATCATCATGGTATGAAGGATTAGGCATAGTTTTAGAACCTGATTCACTCAACTACGTTTTGACCCTTATTGTTACTTTCAAAGCTTTTGCAGTAGGAGAAAACTTCTAAAACGGATTGTATGAAAAATGCTTGAGCTTACACTGTTTCCTTTAAGGAAATGACCTCTTTTCATCATTATCATTATGGTATGAAGGATTAGGCATAGTTTTAGAACCTGATTCACTCAACTACGTTTTGACCCTTATTGTTACTTTTAAAGCTTTTGCAGAAGGGGAAAACAGCTAAAACGCACTGTATGAAGAGTGCTTGAGCTTACACTGTTTTCTTTAAGGAAATAACCTGTTTTCATCATTATCATCATGGTATGAATGATTAGGCATAGTTTTAAAACCTGATTCACTCAACTACGTTTTGACCCTTATTGTTACTTTCAAAGCTTTTGCAGTAGGAGAAAACTTCTAAAACGGATTGTATGAAGAATGCTTGACCTTACACTGTTTCCTTTAAGCAAATGACCTCTTTTCATCATTATCATCATGGTATGAAGGATTAGGCATAGTTTTAGAACCTGATTCACTCAACTACGTTTTGACCCTTATTGTTACTTTTAAAGCTTTTGCAGAAGGGGAAAACAGCTAAAACGCACTGTATGAAGAGTGCTTGAGCTTACACTGTTTCCTTTAAGGAAATGACCTCTTTTCATCATTATCATCATGGTATGAAGGATTAGGCATAGTTTTAGAACCTGATTCACTCAACTACGTTTTGACCCTTATTGTTACTTTTAAAGCTTTTGCAGAAGGAGAAAACAGCTAAAATGCACTGTATGAAGAATGCTTGAGCTTACACTGTTTCTTTTAAGCAAATGACCTCTTTTCATCATTATCATCATGGTATGAAGGATTAGGCATAGTTTTAGAACCTGATTCACTCAACTACGTTTTGACCCTTATTGTTACTTTCAAAGCTTTTGCAGTAGGAGAAAACTTCTAAAACGGATTGTATGAAAAATGCTTGAGCTTACACTGTTTCCTTTAAGGAAATGACCTCTTTTCATCATTATCATTATGGTATGAAGGATTAGGCATAGTTTTAGAACCTGATTCACTCAACTACGTTTTGACCCTTATTGTTACTTTTAAAGCTTTTGCAGAAGGGGAAAACAGCTAAAACGCACTGTATGAAGAGTGCTTGAGCTTACACTGTTTCCTTTAAGGAAATGACCTCTTTTCATCATTATCATCATGGTATGAAGGATTAGGCATAGTTTTAGAACCTGATTCACTCAACTACGTTTTGACCCTTATTGTTACTTTCAAAGCTTTTAAAGACGGAGAAAACAGCTAAAACGGACTGTATGATGAAATGCTTGAGCTTACACTGTTTTCTTTAAGGAAATAACCTGTTTTCATCATTATCATCATGGTATGAATGATTAGGCATAGTTTTAGAACCTGATTCACTCAACTACGTTTTGACCCTTATTGTTACTTTTAAAGCTTTTGCAGAAGGGGAAAACAGCTAAAACGCACTGTATGAAGAGTGCTTGAGCTTACAATGTTTCCTTTAAGGAAATGACCTCTTTTCATCATTATCATCATGGTATGAAGGATTAGGCATAGTTTTAGAACCTGATTCACTCAACTATGTTTTGACCCTTATTGTTACTTTTAAAGCTTTTGCAGAAGGAGAAAACAGCTAAAATGCACTGTATGAAGAATGCTTGAGCTTACACTGTTTCTTTTAAGCAAATGACCTCTTTTCATCATTATCATCATGGTATGAAGGATTAGGCATAGTTTTAGAACCTGATTCACTCAACTACGTTTTGACCCTTATTGTTACTTTCAAAGCTTTTGCAGTAGGAGAAAACTTCTAAAACGGATTGTATGAAAAATGCTTGAGCTTACACTGTTTCCTTTAAGGAAATGACCTCTTTTCATCATTATCATTATGGTATGAAGGATTAGGCATAGTTTTAGAACCTGATTCACTCAACTACGTTTTGACCCTTATTGTTACTTTTAAAGCTTTTGCAGAAGGGGAAAACAGCTAAAACGCACTGTATGAAGAGTGCTTGAGCTTACACTGTTTTCTTTAAGGAAATAACCTGTTTTCATCATTATCATCATGGTATGAATGATTAGGCATAGTTTTAGAACCTGATTCACTCAACTACGTTTTGACCCTTATTGTTACTTTCAAAGCTTTTGCAGTAGGAGAAAACTTCTAAAACGGATTGTATGAAGAATGCTTGACCTTACACTGTTTCCTTTAAGCAAATGACCTCTTTTCATCATTATCATCATGGTATGAAGGATTAGGCATAGTTTTAGAACCTGATTCACTCAACTACGTTTTGACCCTTATTGTTACTTTTAAAGCTTTTGCAGAAGGGGAAAACAGCTAAAACGCACTGTATGAAGAGTGCTTGAGCTTACACTGTTTCCTTTAAGGAAATGACCTCTTTTCATCATTATCATCATGGTATGAAGGATTAGGCATAGTTTTAGAACCTGATTCACTCAACTATGTTTTGACCCTTATTGTTACTTTTAAAGCTTTTGCAGAAGGAGAAAACAGCTAAAATGCACTGTATGAAGAATGCTTGAGCTTACACTGTTTCTTTTAAGCAAATGACCTCTTTTCATCATTATCATCATGGTATGAAGGATTAGGCATAGTTTTAGAACCTGATTCACTCAACTACGTTTTGACCCTTATTGTTACTTTCAAAGCTTTTGCAGTAGGAGAAAACTTCTAAAACGGATTGTATGAAAAATGCTTGAGCTTACACTGTTTCCTTTAAGGAAATGACCTCTTTTCATCATTATCATTATGGTATGAAGGATTAGGCATAGTTTTAGAACCTGATTCACTCAACTACGTTTTGACCCTTATTGTTACTTTCAAAGCTTTTGCAGTAGGAGAAAACTTCTAAAACGGATTGTATGAAAAATGCTTGAGCTTACACTGTTTCCTTTAAGGAAATGACCTCTTTTCATCATTATCATTATGGTATGAAGGATTAGGCATAGTTTTAGAACCTGATTCACTCAACTACGTTTTGACCCTTATTGTTACTTTCAAAGCTTTTGCAGTAGGAGAAAACTTCTAAAACGGATTGTATGAAAAATGCTTGAGCTTACACTGTTTCCTTTAAGGAAATGACCTCTTATCATCATTATCATTATGGTATGAAGGATTAGGCATAGTTTTAGAACCTGATTCACTCAACTACGTTTTGACCCTTATTGTTACTTTTAAAGCTTTTGCAGAAGGGGAAAACAGCTAAAACGCACTGTATGAAGAGTGCTTGAGCTTACACTGTTTTCTTTAAGGAAATAACCTGTTTTCATCATTATCATCATGGTATGAATGATTAGGCATAGTTTTAGAACCTGATTCACTCAACTACGTTTTGACCCTTATTGTTACTTTCAAAGCTTTTGCAGTAGGAGAAAACTTCTAAAACGGATTGTATGAAGAATGCTTGACCTTACACTGTTTCCTTTAAGCAAATGACCTCTTTTCATCATTATCATCATGGTATGAAGGATTAGGCATAGTTTTAGAACCTGATTCACTCAACTACGTTTTGACCCTTATTGTTACTTTTAAAGCTTTTGCAGAAGGGGAAAACAGCTAAAACGCACTGTATGAAGAGTGCTTGAGCTTACACTGTTTCCTTTAAGGAAATGACCTCTTTTCATCATTATCATCATGGTATGAAGGATTAGGCATAGTTTTAGAACCTGATTCACTCAACTATGTTTTGACCCTTATTGTTACTTTTAAAGCTTTTGCAGAAGGAGAAAACAGCTAAAATGCACTGTATGAAGAATGCTTGAGCTTACACTGTTTCTTTTAAGCAAATGACCTCTTTTCATCATTATCATCATGGTATGAAGGATTAGGCATAGTTTTAGAACCTGATTCACTCAACTATGTTTTGACCCTTATTGTTACTTTTAAAGCTTTTGCAGAAGGGGAAAACAGCTAAAACGCACTGTATGAAGAGTGCTTGAGCTTACAATGTTTCCTTTAAGGAAATGACCTCTTTTCATCATTATCATCATGGTATGAAGGATTAGGCATAGTTTTAGAACCTGATTCACTCAACTATGTTTTGACCCTTATTGTTACTTTTAAAGCTTTTGCAGAAGGAGAAAACAGCTAAAATGCACTGTATGAAGAATGCTTGAGCTTACACTGTTTCTTTTAAGCAAATGACCTCTTTTCATCATTATCATCATGGTATGAAGGATTAGGCATAGTTTTAGAACCTGATTCACTCAACTATGTTTTGACCCTTATTGTTACTTTTAAAGCTTTTGCAGAAGGGGAAAACAGCTAAAACGCACTGTATGAAGAGTGCTTGAGCTTACAATGTTTCCTTTAAGGAAATGACCTCTTTTCATCATTATCATCATGGTATGAAGGATTAGGCATAGTTTTAGAACCTGATTCACTCAACTATGTTTTGACCCTTATTGTTACTTTTAAAGCTTTTGCAGAAGGAGAAAACAGCTAAAATGCACTGTATGAAGAATGCTTGAGCTTACACTGTTTCTTTTAAGCAAATGACCTCTTTTCATCATTATCATCATGGTATGAAGGATTAGGCATAGTTTTAGAACCTGATTCACTCAACTACGTTTTGACCCTTATTGTTACTTTCAAAGCTTTTAAAGACGGAGAAAACAGCTAAAACGGACTGTATGATGAAATGCTTGAGCTTACACTGTTTTCTTTAAGGAAATAACCTGTTTTCATCATTATCATCATGGTATGAATGATTAGGCATAGTTTTAGAACCTGATTCACTCAACTACGTTTTGACCCTTATTGTTACTTTTAAAGCTTTTGCAGAAGGGGAAAACAGCTAAAACGCACTGTATGAAGAGTGCTTGAGCTTACAATGTTTCCTTTAAGGAAATGACCTCTTTTCATCATTATCATCATGGTATGAAGGATTAGGCATAGTTTTAGAACCTGATTCACTCAACTATGTTTTGACCCTTATTGTTACTTTTAAAGCTTTTGCAGAAGGAGAAAACAGCTAAAATGCACTGTATGAAGAATGCTTGAGCTTACACTGTTTCTTTTAAGCAAATGACCTCTTTTCATCATTATCATCATGGTATGAAGGATTAGGCATAGTTTTAGAACCTGATTCACTCAACTACGTTTTGACCCTTATTGTTACTTTCAAAGCTTTTGCAGTAGGAGAAAACTTCTAAAACGGATTGTATGAAAAATGCTTGAGCTTACACTGTTTCCTTTAAGGAAATGACCTCTTTTCATCATTATCATTATGGTATGAAGGATTAGGCATAGTTTTAGAACCTGATTCACTCAACTACGTTTTGACCCTTATTGTTACTTTTAAAGCTTTTGCAGAAGGGGAAAACAGCTAAAACGCACTGTATGAAGAGTGCTTGAGCTTACACTGTTTCCTTTAAGGAAATGACCTCTTTTCATCATTATCATCATGGTATGAAGGATTAGGCATAGTTTTAGAACCTGATTCACTCAACTACGTTTTGACCCTTATTGTTACTTTCAAAGCTTTTAAAGACGGAGAAAACAGCTAAAACGGACTGTATGATGAAATGCTTGAGCTTACACTGTTTTCTTTAAGGAAATAACCTGTTTTCATCATTATCATCATGGTATGAATGATTAGGCATAGTTTTAGAACCTGATTCACTCAACTACGTTTTGACCCTTATTGTTACTTTTAAAGCTTTTGCAGAAGGGGAAAACAGCTAAAACGCACTGTATGAAGAGTGCTTGAGCTTACAATGTTTCCTTTAAGGAAATGACCTCTTTTCATCATTATCATCATGGTATGAAGGATTAGGCATAGTTTTAGAACCTGATTCACTCAACTATGTTTTGACCCTTATTGTTACTTTTAAAGCTTTTGCAGAAGGAGAAAACAGCTAAAATGCACTGTATGAAGAATGCTTGAGCTTACACTGTTTCTTTTAAGCAAATGACCTCTTTTCATCATTATCATCATGGTATGAAGGATTAGGCATAGTTTTAGAACCTGATTCACTCAACTACGTTTTGACCCTTATTGTTACTTTCAAAGCTTTTGCAGTAGGAGAAAACTTCTAAAACGGATTGTATGAAAAATGCTTGAGCTTACACTGTTTCCTTTAAGGAAATGACCTCTTTTCATCATTATCATTATGGTATGAAGGATTAGGCATAGTTTTAGAACCTGATTCACTCAACTACGTTTTGACCCTTATTGTTACTTTTAAAGCTTTTGCAGTAGGAGAAAACAGCTAAAACGCACTGTATGAAGAGTGCTTGAGCTTACACTGTTTCCTTTAAGGAAATGACCTCTTTTCATCATTATCATCATGGTATGAAGGATTAGGCATAGTTTTAGAACCTGATTCACTCAACTATGTTTTGACCCTTATTGTTACTTTTAAAGCTTTTGCAGAAGGAGAAAACAGCTAAAATGCACTGTATGAAGAATGCTTGAGCTTACACTGTTTCTTTTAAGCAAATGACCTCTTTTCATCATTATCATCATGGTATGAAGGATTAGGCATAGTTTTAGAACCTGATTCACTCAACTACGTTTTGACCCTTATTGTTACTTTCAAAGCTTTTGCAGTAGGAGAAAACTTCTAAAACGGATTGTATGAAAAATGCTTGAGCTTACACTGTTTCTTTTAAGCAAATGACCTCTTTTCATCATTATCATCATGGTATGAAGGATTAGGCATAGTTTTAGAACCTGATTCACTCAACTACGTTTTGACCCTTATTGTTACTTTTAAAGCTTTTGCAGAAGGAGAAAACAGCTAAAATGCACTGTATGAAGAATGCTTGAGCTTACACTGTTTCTTTTAAGCAAATGACCTCTTTTCATCATTATCATCATGGTATGAAGGATTAGGCATAGTTTTAGAACCTGATTCACTCAACTACGTTTTGACCCTTATTGTTACTTTCAAAGCTTTTGCAGTAGGAGAAAACTTCTAAAACGGATTGTATGAAAAATGCTTGAGCTTACACTGTTTCCTTTAAGGAAATGACCTCTTTTCATCATTATCATTATGGTATGAAGGATTAGGCATAGTTTTAGAACCTGATTCACTCAACTACGTTTTGACCCTTATTGTTACTTTTAAAGCTTTTGCAGAAGGGGAAAACAGCTAAAACGCACTGTATGAAGAGTGCTTGAGCTTACACTGTTTCCTTTAAGGAAATGACCTCTTTTCATCATTATCATCATGGTATGAAGGATTAGGCATAGTTTTAGAACCTGATTCACTCAACTACGTTTTGACCCTTATTGTTACTTTCAAAGCTTTTAAAGACGGAGAAAACAGCTAAAACGGACTGTATGATGAAATGCTTGAGCTTACACTGTTTTCTTTAAGGAAATAACCTGTTTTCATCATTATCATCATGGTATGAATGATTAGGCATAGTTTTAGAACCTGATTCACTCAACTACGTTTTGACCCTTATTGTTACTTTTAAAGCTTTTGCAGAAGGGGAAAACAGCTAAAACGCACTGTATGAAGAGTGCTTGAGCTTACAATGTTTCCTTTAAGGAAATGACCTCTTTTCATCATTATCATCATGGTATGAAGGATTAGGCATAGTTTTAGAACCTGATTCACTCAACTATGTTTTGACCCTTATTGTTACTTTTAAAGCTTTTGCAGAAGGAGAAAACAGCTAAAATGCACTGTATGAAGAATGCTTGAGCTTACACTGTTTCTTTTAAGCAAATGACCTCTTTTCATCATTATCATCATGGTATGAAGGATTAGGCATAGTTTTAGAACCTGATTCACTCAACTACGTTTTGACCCTTATTGTTACTTTCAAAGCTTTTGCAGTAGGAGAAAACTTCTAAAACGGATTGTATGAAAAATGCTTGAGCTTACACTGTTTCCTTTAAGGAAATGACCTCTTTTCATCATTATCATTATGGTATGAAGGATTAGGCATAGTTTTAGAACCTGATTCACTCAACTACGTTTTGACCCTTATTGTTACTTTTAAAGCTTTTGCAGAAGGGGAAAACAGCTAAAACGCACTGTATGAAGAGTGCTTGAGCTTACACTGTTTCCTTTAAGGAAATGACCTCTTTTCATCATTATCATCATGGTATGAAGGATTAGGCATAGTTTTAGAACCTGATTCACTCAACTACGTTTTGACCCTTATTGTTACTTTCAAAGCTTTTAAAGACGGAGAAAACAGCTAAAACGGACTGTATGATGAAATGCTTGAGCTTACACTGTTTTCTTTAAGGAAATAACCTGTTTTCATCATTATCATCATGGTATGAATGATTAGGCATAGTTTTAGAACCTGATTCACTCAACTACGTTTTGACCCTTATTGTTACTTTTAAAGCTTTTGCAGAAGGGGAAAACAGCTAAAACGCACTGTATGAAGAGTGCTTGAGCTTACAATGTTTCCTTTAAGGAAATGACCTCTTTTCATCATTATCATCATGGTATGAAGGATTAGGCATAGTTTTAGAACCTGATTCACTCAACTATGTTTTGACCCTTATTGTTACTTTTAAAGCTTTTGCAGAAGGAGAAAACAGCTAAAATGCACTGTATGAAGAATGCTTGAGCTTACACTGTTTCTTTTAAGCAAATGACCTCTTTTCATCATTATCATCATGGTATGAAGGATTAGGCATAGTTTTAGAACCTGATTCACTCAACTACGTTTTGACCCTTATTGTTACTTTCAAAGCTTTTGCAGTAGGAGAAAACTTCTAAAACGGATTGTATGAAAAATGCTTGAGCTTACACTGTTTCCTTTAAGGAAATGACCTCTTTTCATCATTATCATTATGGTATGAAGGATTAGGCATAGTTTTAGAACCTGATTCACTCAACTACGTTTTGACCCTTATTGTTACTTTTAAAGCTTTTGCAGTAGGAGAAAACAGCTAAAACGCACTGTATGAAGAGTGCTTGAGCTTACACTGTTTCCTTTAAGGAAATGACCTCTTTTCATCATTATCATCATGGTATGAAGGATTAGGCATAGTTTTAGAACCTGATTCACTCAACTATGTTTTGACCCTTATTGTTACTTTTAAAGCTTTTGCAGAAGGAGAAAACAGCTAAAATGCACTGTATGAAGAATGCTTGAGCTTACACTGTTTCTTTTAAGCAAATGACCTCTTTTCATCATTATCATCATGGTATGAAGGATTAGGCATAGTTTTAGAACCTGATTCACTCAACTACGTTTTGACCCTTATTGTTACTTTCAAAGCTTTTGCAGTAGGAGAAAACTTCTAAAACGGATTGTATGAAAAATGCTTGAGCTTACACTGTTTCTTTTAAGCAAATGACCTCTTTTCATCATTATCATCATGGTATGAAGGATTAGGCATAGTTTTAGAACCTGATTCACTCAACTACGTTTTGACCCTTATTGTTACTTTTAAAGCTTTTGCAGAAGGAGAAAACAGCTAAAATGCACTGTATGAAGAATGCTTGAGCTTACACTGTTTCTTTTAAGCAAATGACCTCTTTTCATCATTATCATCATGGTATGAAGGATTAGGCATAGTTTTAGAACCTGATTCACTCAACTACGTTTTGACCCTTATTGTTACTTTCAAAGCTTTTGCAGTAGGAGAAAACTTCTAAAACGGATTGTATGAAAAATGCTTGAGCTTACACTGTTTCCTTTAAGGAAATGACCTCTTTTCATCATTATCATTATGGTATGAAGGATTAGGCATAGTTTTAGAACCTGATTCACTCAACTACGTTTTGACCCTTATTGTTACTTTTAAAGCTTTTGCAGAAGGGGAAAACAGCTAAAACGCACTGTATGAAGAGTGCTTGAGCTTACACTGTTTCCTTTAAGGAAATGACCTCTTTTCATCATTATCATCATGGTATGAAGGATTAGGCATAGTTTTAGAACCTGATTCACTCAACTACGTTTTGACCCTTATTGTTACTTTCAAAGCTTTTAAAGACGGAGAAAACAGCTAAAACGGACTGTATGATGAAATGCTTGAGCTTACACTGTTTTCTTTAAGGAAATAACCTGTTTTCATCATTATCATCATGGTATGAATGATTAGGCATAGTTTTAGAACCTGATTCACTCAACTACGTTTTGACCCTTATTGTTACTTTTAAAGCTTTTGCAGAAGGGGAAAACAGCTAAAACGCACTGTATGAAGAGTGCTTGAGCTTACAATGTTTCCTTTAAGGAAATGACCTCTTTTCATCATTATCATCATGGTATGAAGGATTAGGCATAGTTTTAGAACCTGATTCACTCAACTATGTTTTGACCCTTATTGTTACTTTTAAAGCTTTTGCAGAAGGAGAAAACAGCTAAAATGCACTGTATGAAGAATGCTTGAGCTTACACTGTTTCTTTTAAGCAAATGACCTCTTTTCATCATTATCATCATGGTATGAAGGATTAGGCATAGTTTTAGAACCTGATTCACTCAACTACGTTTTGACCCTTATTGTTACTTTCAAAGCTTTTGCAGTAGGAGAAAACTTCTAAAACGGATTGTATGAAAAATGCTTGAGCTTACACTGTTTCCTTTAAGGAAATGACCTCTTTTCATCATTATCATTATGGTATGAAGGATTAGGCATAGTTTTAGAACCTGATTCACTCAACTACGTTTTGACCCTTATTGTTACTTTTAAAGCTTTTGCAGAAGGAGAAAACAGCTAAAATGCACTGTATGAAGAATGCTTGAGCTTACACTGTTTCTTTTAAGCAAATGACCTCTTTTCATCATTATCATCATGGTATGAAGGATTAGGCATAGTTTTAGAACCTGATTCACTCAACTACGTTTTGACCCTTATTGTTACTTTCAAAGCTTTTGCAGTAGGAGAAAACTTCTAAAACGGATTGTATGAAAAATGCTTGAGCTTACACTGTTTCCTTTAAGGAAATGACCTCTTTTCATCATTATCATTATGGTATGAAGGATTAGGCATAGTTTTAGAACCTGATTCACTCAACTACGTTTTGACCCTTATTGTTACTTTTAAAGCTTTTGCAGAAGGGGAAAACAGCTAAAACGCACTTTATGAAGAGTGCTTGAGCTTACACTGTTTCCTTTAAGGAAATGACCTCTTTTCATCATTATCATCATGGTATGAAGGATTAGGCATAGTTTTAGAACCTGATTCACTCAACTACGTTTTGACCCTTATTGTTACTTTCAAAGCTTTTAAAGACGGAGAAAACAGCTAAAACGGACTGTATGATGAAATGCTTGAGCTTACACTGTTTTCTTTAAGGAAATAACCTGTTTTCATCATTATCATCATGGTATGAATGATTAGGCATAGTTTTAGAACCTGATTCACTCAACTACGTTTTGACCCTTATTGTTACTTTTAAAGCTTTTGCAGAAGGGGAAAACAGCTAAAACGCACTGTATGAAGAGTGCTTGAGCTTACAATGTTTCCTTTAAGGAAATGACCTCTTTTCATCATTATCATCATGGTATGAAGGATTAGGCATAGTTTTAGAACCTGATTCACTCAACTATGTTTTGACCCTTATTGTTACTTTTAAAGCTTTTGCAGAAGGAGAAAACAGCTAAAATGCACTGTATGAAGAATGCTTGAGCTTACACTGTTTCTTTTAAGCAAATGACCTCTTTTCATCATTATCATCATGGTATGAAGGATTAGGCATAGTTTTAGAACCTGATTCACTCAACTACGTTTTGACCCTTATTGTTACTTTCAAAGCTTTTGCAGTAGGAGAAAACTTCTAAAACGGATTGTATGAAAAATGCTTGAGCTTACACTGTTTCCTTTAAGGAAATGACCTCTTTTCATCATTATCATTATGGTATGAAGGATTAGGCATAGTTTTAGAACCTGATTCACTCAACTACGTTTTGACCCTTATTGTTACTTTTAAAGCTTTTGCAGAAGGGGAAAACAGCTAAAACGCACTGTATGAAGAGTGCTTGAGCTTACACTGTTTTCTTTAAGGAAATAACCTGTTTTCATCATTATCATCATGGTATGAATGATTAGGCATAGTTTTAGAACCTGATTCACTCAACTACGTTTTGACCCTTATTGTTACTTTCAAAGCTTTTGCAGTAGGAGAAAACTTCTAAAACGGATTGTATGAAGAATGCTTGACCTTACACTGTTTCCTTTAAGCAAATGACCTCTTTTCATCATTATCATCATGGTATGAAGGATTAGGCATAGTTTTAGAACCTGATTCACTCAACTACGTTTTGACCCTTATTGTTACTTTTAAAGCTTTTGCAGAAGGGGAAAACAGCTAAAACGCACTGTATGAAGAGTGCTTGAGCTTACACTGTTTCCTTTAAGGAAATGACCTCTTTTCATCATTATCATCATGGTATGAAGGATTAGGCATAGTTTTAGAACCTGATTCACTCAACTATGTTTTGACCCTTATTGTTACTTTTAAAGCTTTTGCAGAAGGAGAAAACAGCTAAAATGCACTGTATGAAGAATGCTTGAGCTTACACTGTTTCTTTTAAGCAAATGACCTCTTTTCATCATTATCATCATGGTATGAAGGATTAGGCATAGTTTTAGAACCTGATTCACTCAACTACGTTTTGACCCTTATTGTTACTTTCAAAGCTTTTGCAGTAGGAGAAAACTTCTAAAACGGATTGTATGAAAAATGCTTGAGCTTACACTGTTTCCTTTAAGGAAATGACCTCTTTTCATCATTATCATTATGGTATGAAGGATTAGGCATAGTTTTAGAACCTGATTCACTCAACTACGTTTTGACCCTTATTGTTACTTTCAAAGCTTTTGCAGTAGGAGAAAACTTCTAAAACGGATTGTATGAAAAATGCTTGAGCTTACACTGTTTCCTTTAAGGAAATGACCTCTTTTCATCATTATCATTATGGTATGAAGGATTAGGCATAGTTTTAGAACCTGATTCACTCAACTACGTTTTGACCCTTATTGTTACTTTCAAAGCTTTTGCAGTAGGAGAAAACTTCTAAAACGGATTGTATGAAAAATGCTTGAGCTTACACTGTTTCCTTTAAGGAAATGACCTCTTTTCATCATTATCATTATGGTATGAAGGATTAGGCATAGTTTTAGAACCTGATTCACTCAACTACGTTTTGACCCTTATTGTTACTTTTAAAGCTTTTGCAGAAGGGGAAAACAGCTAAAACGCACTGTATGAAGAGTGCTTGAGCTTACACTGTTTTCTTTAAGGAAATAACCTGTTTTCATCATTATCATCATGGTATGAATGATTAGGCATAGTTTTAGAACCTGATTCACTCAACTACGTTTTGACCCTTATTGTTACTTTCAAAGCTTTTGCAGTAGGAGAAAACTTCTAAAACGGATTGTATGAAGAATGCTTGACCTTACACTGTTTCCTTTAAGCAAATGACCTCTTTTCATCATTATCATCATGGTATGAAGGATTAGGCATAGTTTTAGAACCTGATTCACTCAACTACGTTTTGACCCTTATTGTTACTTTTAAAGCTTTTGCAGAAGGGGAAAACAGCTAAAACGCACTGTATGAAGAGTGCTTGAGCTTACACTGTTTCCTTTAAGGAAATGACCTCTTTTCATCATTATCATCATGGTATGAAGGATTAGGCATAGTTTTAGAACCTGATTCACTCAACTATGTTTTGACCCTTATTGTTACTTTTAAAGCTTTTGCAGAAGGAGAAAACAGCTAAAATGCACTGTATGAAGAATGCTTGAGCTTACACTGTTTCTTTTAAGCAAATGACCTCTTTTCATCATTATCATCATGGTATGAAGGATTAGGCATAGTTTTAGAACCTGATTCACTCAACTATGTTTTGACCCTTATTGTTACTTTTAAAGCTTTTGCAGAAGGGGAAAACAGCTAAAACGCACTGTATGAAGAGTGCTTGAGCTTACAATGTTTCCTTTAAGGAAATGACCTCTTTTCATCATTATCATCATGGTATGAAGGATTAGGCATAGTTTTAGAACCTGATTCACTCAACTATGTTTTGACCCTTATTGTTACTTTTAAAGCTTTTGCAGAAGGAGAAAACAGCTAAAATGCACTGTATGAAGAATGCTTGAGCTTACACTGTTTCTTTTAAGCAAATGACCTCTTTTCATCATTATCATCATGGTATGAAGGATTAGGCATAGTTTTAGAACCTGATTCACTCAACTATGTTTTGACCCTTATTGTTACTTTTAAAGCTTTTGCAGAAGGGGAAAACAGCTAAAACGCACTGTATGAAGAGTGCTTGAGCTTACAATGTTTCCTTTAAGGAAATGACCTCTTTTCATCATTATCATCATGGTATGAAGGATTAGGCATAGTTTTAGAACCTGATTCACTCAACTATGTTTTGACCCTTATTGTTACTTTTAAAGCTTTTGCAGAAGGAGAAAACAGCTAAAATGCACTGTATGAAGAATGCTTGAGCTTACACTGTTTCTTTTAAGCAAATGACCTCTTTTCATCATTATCATCATGGTATGAAGGATTAGGCATAGTTTTAGAACCTGATTCACTCAACTACGTTTTGACCCTTATTGTTACTTTCAAAGCTTTTAAAGACGGAGAAAACAGCTAAAACGGACTGTATGATGAAATGCTTGAGCTTACACTGTTTTCTTTAAGGAAATAACCTGTTTTCATCATTATCATCATGGTATGAATGATTAGGCATAGTTTTAGAACCTGATTCACTCAACTACGTTTTGACCCTTATTGTTACTTTTAAAGCTTTTGCAGAAGGGGAAAACAGCTAAAACGCACTGTATGAAGAGTGCTTGAGCTTACAATGTTTCCTTTAAGGAAATGACCTCTTTTCATCATTATCATCATGGTATGAAGGATTAGGCATAGTTTTAGAACCTGATTCACTCAACTATGTTTTGACCCTTATTGTTACTTTTAAAGCTTTTGCAGAAGGAGAAAACAGCTAAAATGCACTGTATGAAGAATGCTTGAGCTTACACTGTTTCTTTTAAGCAAATGACCTCTTTTCATCATTATCATCATGGTATGAAGGATTAGGCATAGTTTTAGAACCTGATTCACTCAACTACGTTTTGACCCTTATTGTTACTTTCAAAGCTTTTGCAGTAGGAGAAAACTTCTAAAACGGATTGTATGAAAAATGCTTGAGCTTACACTGTTTCCTTTAAGGAAATGACCTCTTTTCATCATTATCATTATGGTATGAAGGATTAGGCATAGTTTTAGAACCTGATTCACTCAACTACGTTTTGACCCTTATTGTTACTTTTAAAGCTTTTGCAGAAGGAGAAAACAGCTAAAATGCACTGTATGAAGAATGCTTGAGCTTACACTGTTTCTTTTAAGCAAATGACCTCTTTTCATCATTATCATCATGGTATGAAGGATTAGGCATAGTTTTAGAACCTGATTCACTCAACTACGTTTTGACCCTTATTGTTACTTTCAAAGCTTTTGCAGTAGGAGAAAACTTCTAAAACGGATTGTATGAAAAATGCTTGAGCTTACACTGTTTCCTTTAAGGAAATGACCTCTTTTCATCATTATCATTATGGTATGAAGGATTAGGCATAGTTTTAGAACCTGATTCACTCAACTACGTTTTGACCCTTATTGTTACTTTTAAAGCTTTTGCAGAAGGGGAAAACAGCTAAAACGCACTGTATGAAGAGTGCTTGAGCTTACACTGTTTCCTTTAAGGAAATGACCTCTTTTCATCATTATCATCATGGTATGAAGGATTAGGCATAGTTTTAGAACCTGATTCACTCAACTACGTTTTGACCCTTATTGTTACTTTCAAAGCTTTTAAAGACGGAGAAAACAGCTAAAACGGACTGTATGATGAAATGCTTGAGCTTACACTGTTTTCTTTAAGGAAATAACCTGTTTTCATCATTATCATCATGGTATGAATGATTAGGCATAGTTTTAGAACCTGATTCACTCAACTACGTTTTGACCCTTATTGTTACTTTTAAAGCTTTTGCAGAAGGGGAAAACAGCTAAAACGGATTGTATGAAAAATGCTTGAGCTTACACTGTTTCCTTTAAGGAAATGACCTCTTTTCATCATTATCATTATGGTATGAAGGATTAGGCATAGTTTTAGAACCTGATTCACTCAACTACGTTTTGACCCTTATTGTTACTTTTAAAGCTTTTGCAGAAGGAGAAAACAGCTAAAATGCACTGTATGAAGAATGCTTGAGCTTACACTGTTTCTTTTAAGCAAATGACCTCTTTTCATCATTATCATCATGGTATGAAGGATTAGGCATAGTTTTAGAACCTGATTCACTCAACTACGTTTTGACCCTTATTGTTACTTTCAAAGCTTTTGCAGTAGGAGAAAACTTCTAAAACGGATTGTATGAAAAATGCTTGAGCTTACACTGTTTCCTTTAAGGAAATGACCTCTTTTCATCATTATCATTATGGTATGAAGGATTAGGCATAGTTTTAGAACCTGATTCACTCAACTACGTTTTGACCCTTATTGTTACTTTTAAAGCTTTTGCAGAAGGGGAAAACAGCTAAAACGCACTGTATGAAGAGTGCTTGAGCTTACACTGTTTCCTTTAAGGAAATGACCTCTTTTCATCATTATCATCATGGTATGAAGGATTAGGCATAGTTTTAGAACCTGATTCACTCAACTACGTTTTGACCCTTATTGTTACTTTCAAAGCTTTTAAAGACGGAGAAAACAGCTAAAACGGACTGTATGATGAAATGCTTGAGCTTACACTGTTTTCTTTAAGGAAATAACCTGTTTTCATCATTATCATCATGGTATGAATGATTAGGCATAGTTTTAGAACCTGATTCACTCAACTACGTTTTGACCCTTATTGTTACTTTTAAAGCTTTTGCAGAAGGGGAAAACAGCTAAAACGCACTGTATGAAGAGTGCTTGAGCTTACAATGTTTCCTTTAAGGAAATGACCTCTTTTCATCATTATCATCATGGTATGAAGGATTAGGCATAGTTTTAGAACCTGATTCACTCAACTATGTTTTGACCCTTATTGTTACTTTTAAAGCTTTTGCAGAAGGAGAAAACAGCTAAAATGCACTGTATGAAGAATGCTTGAGCTTACACTGTTTCTTTTAAGCAAATGACCTCTTTTCATCATTATCATCATGGTATGAAGGATTAGGCATAGTTTTAGAACCTGATTCACTCAACTACGTTTTGACCCTTATTGTTACTTTCAAAGCTTTTGCAGTAGGAGAAAACTTCTAAAACGGATTGTATGAAAAATGCTTGAGCTTACACTGTTTCCTTTAAGGAAATGACCTCTTTTCATCATTATCATTATGGTATGAAGGATTAGGCATAGTTTTAGAACCTGATTCACTCAACTACGTTTTGACCCTTATTGTTACTTTTAAAGCTTTTGCAGAAGGGGAAAACAGCTAAAACGCACTGTATGAAGAGTGCTTGAGCTTACACTGTTTTCTTTAAGGAAATAACCTGTTTTCATCATTATCATCATGGTATGAATGATTAGGCATAGTTTTAAAACCTGATTCACTCAACTACGTTTTGACCCTTATTGTTACTTTCAAAGCTTTTGCAGTAGGAGAAAACTTCTAAAACGGATTGTATGAAGAATGCTTGACCTTACACTGTTTCCTTTAAGCAAATGACCTCTTTTCATCATTATCATCATGGTATGAAGGATTAGGCATAGTTTTAGAACCTGATTCACTCAACTACGTTTTGACCCTTATTGTTACTTTTAAAGCTTTTGCAGAAGGGGAAAACAGCTAAAACGCACTGTATGAAGAGTGCTTGAGCTTACACTGTTTCCTTTAAGGAAATGACCTCTTTTCATCATTATCATCATGGTATGAAGGATTAGGCATAGTTTTAGAACCTGATTCACTCAACTATGTTTTGACCCTTATTGTTACTTTTAAAGCTTTTGCAGAAGGAGAAAACAGCTAAAATGCACTGTATGAAGAATGCTTGAGCTTACACTGTTTCTTTTAAGCAAATGACCTCTTTTCATCATTATCATCATGGTATGAAGGATTAGGCATAGTTTTAGAACCTGATTCACTCAACTACGTTTTGACCCTTATTGTTACTTTCAAAGCTTTTGCAGTAGGAGAAAACTTCTAAAACGGATTGTATGAAAAATGCTTGAGCTTACACTGTTTCCTTTAAGGAAATGACCTCTTTTCATCATTATCATTATGGTATGAAGGATTAGGCATAGTTTTAGAACCTGATTCACTCAACTACGTTTTGACCCTTATTGTTAC
Source organism: Pungitius pungitius (assembly GCF_949316345.1). Classification (NCBI taxonomy): domain Eukaryota; kingdom Metazoa; phylum Chordata; class Actinopteri; order Perciformes; family Gasterosteidae; genus Pungitius; species Pungitius pungitius. The sequence continues at coordinate 14,437,691 of NC_084909.1, read as the reverse complement.
TTTTAAAGCTTTTGCAGAAGGAGAAAACAGCTAAAATGCACTGTATGAAGAATGCTTGAGCTTACACTGTTTCTTTTAAGCAAATGACCTCTTTTCATCATTATCATCATGGTATGAAGGATTAGGCATAGTTTTAGAACCTGATTCACTCAACTACTTTTTGACCCTTATTGTTACTTTCAAAGCTTTTGCAGTAGGAGAAGACTTCTAAAACGGATTGTATGAAAAATGCTTGAGCTTACACTGTTTCCTTTAAGGAAATGACCTCTTTTCATCATTATCATTATGGTATGAAGGATTAGGCATAGTTTTAGAACCTGATTCACTCAACTACGTTTTGACCCTTATTGTTACTTTTAAAGCTTTTGCAGAAGGGGAAAACAGCTAAAACGCACTGTATGAAGAGTGCTTGAGCTTACACTGTTTCCTTTAAGGAAATGACCTCTTTTCATCATTATCATCATGGTATGAAGGATTAGGCATAGTTTTAGAACCTGATTCACTCAACTACGTTTTGACCCTTATTGTTACTTTTAAAGCTTTTGCAGAAGGGGAAAACAGCTAAAACGCACTGTATGAAGAGTGCTTGAGCTTACAATGTTTCCTTTAAGGAAATGACCTCTTTTCATCATTATCATCATGGTATGAAGGATTAGGCATAGTTTTAGAACCTGATTCACTCAACTATGTTTTGACCCTTATTGTTACTTTTAAAGCTTTTGCAGAAGGAGAAAACAGCTAAAATGCACTGTATGAAGAATGCTTGAGCTTACACTGTTTCTTTTAAGCAAATGACCTCTTTTCATCATTATCATCATGGTATGAAGGATTAGGCATAGTTTTAGAACCTGATTCACTCAACTACGTTTTGACCCTTATTGTTACTTTCAAAGCTTTTGCAGTAGGAGAAGACTTCTAAAACGGATTGTATGAAGAATGCTTGAGCTTACACTGTTTCTTTTAAGCAAATGACCTCTTTTCATCATTATCATCATGGTATGAAGGATTAGGCATAGTTTTAGAACCTGATTCACTCAACTACGTTTTGACCCTTATTGTTACTTTCAAAGCTTTTGCAGTAGGAGAAAACTTCTAAAACGGATTGTATGAAAAATGCTTGAGCTTACACTGTTTCCTTTAAGGAAATGACCTCTTTTCATCATTATCATTATGGTATGAAGGATTAGGCATAGTTTTAGAACCTGATTCACTCAACTACGTTTTGACCCTTATTGTTACTTTTAAAGCTTTTGCAGAAGGGGAAAACAGCTAAAACGCACTGTATGAAGAGTGCTTGAGCTTACACTGTTTTCTTTAAGGAAATAACCTGTTTTCATCATTATCATCATGGTATGAATGATTAGGCATAGTTTTAGAACCTGATTCACTCAACTACGTTTTGACCCTTATTGTTACTTTCAAAGCTTTTGCAGTAGGAGAAAACTTCTAAAACGGATTGTATGAAGAATGCTTGACCTTACACTGTTTCCTTTAAGCAAATGACCTCTTTTCATCATTATCATCATGGTATGAAGGATTAGGCATAGTTTTAGAACCTGATTCACTCAACTACGTTTTGACCCTTATTGTTACTTTTAAAGCTTTTGCAGAAGGGGAAAACAGCTAAAACGCACTGTATGAAGAATGCTTGAGCTTACACTGGTTCTTTTAAGCAAATGACCTCTTTTCATCATTATCATCATGGTATGAAGGATTAGGCATAGTTTTAGAACCTGATTCACTCAACTACGTTTTGACCCTTATTGTTACTTTCAAAGCTTTTAAAGACGGAGAAAACAGCTAAAACGCACTGTATGATGAAATGCTTGAGCTTACACTGTTTTCTTTAAGGAAATAACCTGTTTTCATCTTTATCATCATGGTATGAATGATTAGGCATAGTTTTAGAACCTGATTCACTCAACTACGTTTTGACCCTTATTGTTACTTTTAAAGCTTTTGCAGAAGGGGAAAACAGCTAAAACGCACTGTATGAAGAATGCTTGAGCTTACACTGTTTTTTAAGCAAATGACCTCTTTTCATCATTATCATCATGGTATGAAGGATTAGGCATAGTTTTAGAACCTGATTCACTCAACTACGTTTTGACCCTTATTGTTACTTTCAAAGCTTTTGCAGTAGGAGAAGACTTCTAAAACGGATTGTATGAAGAATGCTTGAGCTTACACTGTTTCTTTAAGGAAATAACCTGTTTTCATCATTATCATCATGGTATGAATGATTAGGCATAGTTTTAGAACCTGATTCACTCAACTACGTTTTGACCCTTATTGTTACTTTCAAAGCTTTTGCAGTAGGAGAAAACTTCTAAAACGGATTGTATGAAGAATGCTTGACCTTACACTGTTTCCTTTAAGCAAATGACCTCTTTTCATCATTATCATCATGGTATGAATGATTAGGCATAGTTTTAGAACCTGATTCACTCAACTACGTTTTGACCCTTATTGTTACTTTTAAAGCTTTTGCAGAAGGGGAAAACAGCTAAAACGCACTGTATGAAGAATGCTTGAGCTTACACTGTTTTTTAAGCAAATGACCTCTTTTCATCATTATCATCATGGTATGAAGGATTAGGCATAGTTTTAGAACCTGATTCACTCAACTACGTTTTGACCCTTATTGTTACTTTTAAAGCTTTTGCAGAAGGGGAAAACAGCTAAAACGCACTGTATGAAGAGTGCTTGAGCTTACACTGTTTCCTTTAAGGAAATGACCTCTTTTCATCATTATCATCATGGTATGAAGGATTAGGCATAGTTTTAGAACCTGATTCACTCAACTACGTTTTGACCCTTATTGTTACTTTCAAAGCTTTTAAAGACGGAGAAAACAGCTAAAACGGACTGTATGATGAAATGCTTGAGCTTACACTGTTTTCTTTAAGGAAATAACCTGTTTTCATCATTATCATCATGGTATGAATGATTAGGCATAGTTTTAGAACCTGATTCACTCAACTACGTTTTGACCCTTATTGTTACTTTTAAAGCTTTTGCAGAAGGGGAAAACAGCTAAAACGCACTGTATGAAGAGTGCTTGAGCTTACAATGTTTCCTTTAAGGAAATGACCTCTTTTCATCATTATCATCATGGTATGAAGGATTAGGCATAGTTTTAGAACCTGATTCACTCAACTATGTTTTGACCCTTATTGTTACTTTTAAAGCTTTTGCAGAAGGAGAAAACAGCTAAAATGCACTGTATGAAGAATGCTTGAGCTTACACTGTTTCTTTTAAGCAAATGACCTCTTTTCATCATTATCATCATGGTATGAAGGATTAGGCATAGTTTTAGAACCTGATTCACTCAACTACGTTTTGACCCTTATTGTTACTTTCAAAGCTTTTGCAGTAGGAGAAAACTTCTAAAACGGATTGTATGAAGAATGCTTGACCTTACACTGTTTCCTTTAAGCAAATGACCTCTTTTCATCATTATCATCATGGTATGAAGGATTAGGCATAGTTTTAGAACCTGATTCACTCAACTACGTTTTGACCCTTATTGTTACTTTTAAAGCTTTTGCAGAAGGGGAAAACAGCTAAAACGCACTGTATGAAGAGTGCTTGAGCTTACACTGTTTCCTTTAAGGAAATGACCTCTTTTCATCATTATCATTATGGTATGAAGGATTAGGCATAGTTTTAGAACCTGATTCACTCAACTACGTTTTGACCCTTATTGTTACTTTTAAAGCTTTTGCAGAAGGGGAAAACAGCTAAAACGCACTGTATGAAGAATGCTTGAGCTTACACTGGTTCTTTTAAGCAAATGACCTCTTTTCATCATTATCATCATGGTATGAAGGATTAGGCATAGTTTTAGAACCTGATTCACTCAACTACGTTTTGACCCTTATTGTTACTTTTAAAGCTTTTGCAGAAGGGGAAAACAGCTAAAACGCACTGTATGAAGAATGCTTGAGCTTACACTGTTTTTTAAGCAAATGACCTCTTTTCATCATTATCATCATGGTATGAAGGATTAGGCATAGTTTTAGAACCTGATTCACTCAACTACGTTTTGACCCTTATTGTTACTTTTAAAGCTTTTGCAGAAGGGGAAAACAGCTAAAACGCACTGTATGAAGAGTGCTTGAGCTTACACTGTTTCCTTTAAGGAAATGACCTCTTGTCATCATTATCATCATGGTATGAAGGATTAGGCATAGTTTTAGAACCTGATTCACTCAACTACGTTTTGACCCTTATTGTTACTTTCAAAGCTTTTAAAGACGGAGAAAACAGCTAAAACGGACTGTATGATGAAATGCTTGAGCTTACACTGTTTTCTTTAAGGAAATAACCTGTTTTCATCATTATCATCATGGTATGAATGATTAGGCATAGTTTTAGAACCTGATTCACTCAACTACGTTTTGACCCTTATTGTTACTTTTAAAGCTTTTGCAGAAGGGGAAAACAGCTAAAACGCACTGTATGAAGAGTGCTTGAGCTTACAATGTTTCCTTTAAGGAAATGACCTCTTTTCATCATTATCATCATGGTATGAAGGATTAGGCATAGTTTTAGAACCTGATTCACTCAACTATGTTTTGACCCTTATTGTTACTTTTAAAGCTTTTGCAGAAGGAGAAAACAGCTAAAATGCACTGTATGAAGAATGCTTGAGCTTACACTGTTTCTTTTAAGCAAATGACCTCTTTTCATCATTATCATCATGGTATGAAGGATTAGGCATAGTTTTAGAACCTGATTCACTCAACTACGTTTTGACCCTTATTGTTACTTTCAAAGCTTTTGCAGTAGGAGAAAACTTCTAAAACGGATTGTATGAAAAATGCTTGAGCTTACACTGTTTCCTTTAAGGAAATGACCTCTTTTCATCATTATCATTATGGTATGAAGGATTAGGCATAGTTTTAGAACCTGATTCACTCAACTACGTTTTGACCCTTATTGTTACTTTTAAAGCTTTTGCAGAAGGGGAAAACAGCTAAAACGCACTGTATGAAGAGTGCTTGAGCTTACACTGTTTCCTTTAAGGAAATGACCTCTTTTCATCATTATCATCATGGTATGAAGGATTAGGCATAGTTTTAGAACCTGATTCACTCAACTACGTTTTGACCCTTATTGTTACTTTCAAAGCTTTTAAAGACGGAGAAAACAGCTAAAACGGACTGTATGATGAAATGCTTGAGCTTACACTGTTTTCTTTAAGGAAATAACCTGTTTTCATCATTATCATCATGGTATGAATGATTAGGCATAGTTTTAGAACCTGATTCACTCAACTACGTTTTGACCCTTATTGTTACTTTTAAAGCTTTTGCAGAAGGGGAAAACAGCTAAAACGCACTGTATGAAGAGTGCTTGAGCTTACAATGTTTCCTTTAAGGAAATGACCTCTTTTCATCATTATCATCATGGTATGAAGGATTAGGCATAGTTTTAGAACCTGATTCACTCAACTATGTTTTGACCCTTATTGTTACTTTTAAAGCTTTTGCAGAAGGAGAAAACAGCTAAAATGCACTGTATGAAGAATGCTTGAGCTTACACTGTTTCTTTTAAGCAAATGACCTCTTTTCATCATTATCATCATGGTATGAAGGATTAGGCATAGTTTTAGAACCTGATTCACTCAACTACGTTTTGACCCTTATTGTTACTTTCAAAGCTTTTGCAGTAGGAGAAAACTTCTAAAACGGATTGTATGAAGAATGCTTGACCTTACACTGTTTCCTTTAAGCAAATGACCTCTTTTCATCATTATCATCATGGTATGAAGGATTAGGCATAGTTTTAGAACCTGATTCACTCAACTACGTTTTGACCCTTATTGTTACTTTTAAAGCTTTTGCAGAAGGGGAAAACAGCTAAAACGCACTGTATGAAGAGTGCTTGAGCTTACACTGTTTCCTTTAAGGAAATGACCTCTTTTCATCATTATCATTATGGTATGAAGGATTAGGCATAGTTTTAGAACCTGATTCACTCAACTACGTTTTGACCCTTATTGTTACTTTTAAAGCTTTTGCAGAAGGGGAAAACAGCTAAAACGCACTGTATGAAGAATGCTTGAGCTTACACTGGTTCTTTTAAGCAAATGACCTCTTTTCATCATTATCATCATGGTATGAAGGCTTAGGCATAGTTTTAGAACCTGATTCACTCAACTACGTTTTGACCCTTATTGTTACTTTCAAAGCTTTTAAAGACGGAGAAAACAGCTAAAACGCACTGTATGATGAAATGCTTGAGCTTACACTGTTTTCTTTAAGGAAATAACCTGTTTTCATCTTTATCATCATGGTATGAATGATTAGGCATAGTTTTAGAACCTGATTCACTCAACTACGTTTTGACCCTTATTGTTACTTTTAAAGCTTTTGCAGAAGGGGAAAACAGCTAAAACGCACTGTATGAAGAATGCTTGAGCTTACACTGTTTTTTAAGCAAATGACCTCTTTTCATCATTATCATCATGGTATGAAGGATTAGGCATAGTTTTAGAACCTGATTCACTCAACTACGTTTTGACCCTTATTGTTACTTTTAAAGCTTTTGCAGAAGGGGAAAACAGCTAAAACGCACTGTATGAAGAGTGCTTGAGCTTACACTGTTTCCTTTAAGGAAATGACCTCTTTTCATCATTATCATCATGGTATGAAGGATTAGGCATAGTTTTAGAACCTGATTCACTCAACTACGTTTTGACCCTTATTGTTACTTTCAAAGCTTTTAAAGACGGAGAAAACAGCTAAAACGGACTGTATGATGAAATGCTTGAGCTTACACTGTTTTCTTTAAGGAAATAACCTGTTTTCATCATTATCATCATGGTATGAATGATTAGGCATAGTTTTAGAACCTGATTCACTCAACTACGTTTTGACCCTTATTGTTACTTTTAAAGCTTTTGCAGAAGGGGAAAACAGCTAAAACGCACTGTATGAAGAGTGCTTGAGCTTACAATGTTTCCTTTAAGGAAATGACCTCTTTTCATCATTATCATCATGGTATGAAGGATTAGGCATAGTTTTAGAACCTGATTCACTCAACTATGTTTTGACCCTTATTGTTACTTTTAAAGCTTTTGCAGAAGGAGAAAACAGCTAAAATGCACTGTATGAAGAATGCTTGAGCTTACACTGTTTCTTTTAGGCAAATGACCTCTTTTCATCATTATCATCATGGTATGAAGGATTAGGCATAGTTTTAGAACCTGATTCACTCAACTACGTTTTGACCCTTATTGTTACTTTCAAAGCTTTTGCAGTAGGAGAAAACTTCTAAAACGGATTGTATGAAAAATGCTTGAGCTTACACTGTTTCCTTTAAGGAAATGACCTCTTTTCATCATTATCATTATGGTATGAAGGATTAGGCATAGTTTTAGAACCTGATTCACTCAACTACGTTTTGACCCTTATTGTTACTTTTAAAGCTTTTGCAGAAGGGGAAAACAGCTAAAACGCACTGTATGAAGAGTGCTTGAGCTTACACTGTTTCCTTTAAGGAAATGACCTCTTTTCATCATTATCATCATGGTATGAAGGATTAGGCATAGTTTTAGAACCTGATTCACTCAACTACGTTTTGACCCTTATTGTTACTTTCAAAGCTTTTAAAGACGGAGAAAACAGCTAAAACGGACTGTATGATGAAATGCTTGAGCTTACACTGTTTTCTTTAAGGAAATAACCTGTTTTCATCATTATCATCATGGTATGAATGATTAGGCATAGTTTTAGAACCTGATTCACTCAACTACGTTTTGACCCTTATTGTTACTTTTAAAGCTTTTGCAGAAGGGGAAAACAGCTAAAACGCACTGTATGAAGAGTGCTTGAGCTTACAATGTTTCCTTTAAGGAAATGACCTCTTTTCATCATTATCATCATGGTATGAAGGATTAGGCATAGTTTTAGAACCTGATTCACTCAACTATGTTTTGACCCTTATTGTTACTTTTAAAGCTTTTGCAGAAGGAGAAAACAGCTAAAATGCACTGTATGAAGAATGCTTGAGCTTACACTGTTTCTTTTAAGCAAATGACCTCTTTTCATCATTATCATCATGGTATGAAGGATTAGGCATAGTTTTAGAACCTGATTCACTCAACTACGTTTTGACCCTTATTGTTACTTTCAAAGCTTTTGCAGTAGGAGAAAACTTCTAAAACGGATTGTATGAAGAATGCTTGACCTTACACTGTTTCCTTTAAGCAAATGACCTCTTTTCATCATTATCATCATGGTATGAAGGATTAGGCATAGTTTTAGAACCTGATTCACTCAACTACGTTTTGACCCTTATTGTTACTTTTAAAGCTTTTGCAGAAGGGGAAAACAGCTAAAACGCACTGTATGAAGAGTGCTTGAGCTTACACTGTTTCCTTTAAGGAAATGACCTCTTTTCATCATTATCATTATGGTATGAAGGATTAGGCATAGTTTTAGAACCTGATTCACTCAACTACGTTTTGACCCTTATTGTTACTTTTAAAGCTTTTGCAGAAGGGGAAAACAGCTAAAACGCACTGTATGAAGAATGCTTGAGCTTACACTGGTTCTTTTAAGCAAATGACCTCTTTTCATCATTATCATCATGGTATGAAGGATTAGGCATAGTTTTAGAACCTGATTCACTCAACTACGTTTTGACCCTTATTGTTACTTTCAAAGCTTTTAAAGACGGAGAAAACAGCTAAAACGCACTGTATGATGAAATGCTTGAGCTTACACTGTTTTCTTTAAGGAAATAACCTGTTTTCATCTTTATCATCATGGTATGAATGATTAGGCATAGTTTTAGAACCTGATTCACTCAACTACGTTTTGACCCTTATTGTTACTTTTAAAGCTTTTGCAGAAGGGGAAAACAGCTAAAACGCACTGTATGAAGAATGCTTGAGCTTACACTGTTTTTTAAGCAAATGACCTCTTTTCATCATTATCATCATGGTATGAAGGATTAGGCATAGTTTTAGAACCTGATTCACTCAACTACGTTTTGACCCTTATTGTTACTTTTAAAGCTTTTGCAGAAGGGGAAAACAGCTAAAACGCACTGTATGAAGAGTGCTTGAGCTTACACTGTTTCCTTTAAGGAAATGACCTCTTTTCATCATTATCATCATGGTATGAAGGATTAGGCATAGTTTTAGAACCTGATTCACTCAACTACGTTTTGACCCTTATTGTTACTTTCAAAGCTTTTAAAGACGGAGAAACAGCTAAAACGGACTGTATGATGAAATGCT